>NW_025946711.1:0-714 GCF_000764305.2 Hyalella azteca | reverse complement strand
GATTCGTTCTGTCTGGTGGCTTTCGGCTGCCAATATGATATTCCAGAAGTGTTGAAGGCTACGTTCCGGAGGGCAGGAGTCATGATAGTCCATTACATCCAGGGCAGTGGTGGTCTTCGGCAGGCTTCCCGACCGGTCGGACAAAAGCGCGTGGGCGTTAGCGTTTGTTACAGCGTGGGCCAGCCCGGCCCTGAACCTGCCCTATACCAGCTCTCCCTTTAGCCACATTTTATTCCCTCAATTCGTAATCAATAATTATGAAATTTAATACATGGTTTCACATGCTTATTGCGCAGTCGCGACGATTTTTTTTATAATTTGAACTCAGCTCCTTTGCAAATAAAACGGTAAAACGGGTGCAAACGGGCAAATTCCGTCCTGTAGCCACGTTTTATTCCCTCAATTCGAAATCAATAATTATGAAATTTAATATATGGTTTCACATGCTTATTGCGCAGTCGCGACGATTTTTGTTATATTATTATACCCTCCCGCTTTCAATTGGAATAGCAAATAAAATGTATAAAAAAAAAATTTTAAAGACCACGTTTTTCATGTGGACTCAAAATTAGAAAATAATTTTTTCGGCAGCTACTGATCTCTGTTTGCTTTCATTCTCTGGGTCTTTTGTATTTCAGTTAAAATATTTTACATCTAAAACGAAAAACGTGGGGCGCATATGTATTTAATTGTTTGGTGATTACTTGATATGAT
>NW_025946710.1:196891-311412 GCF_000764305.2 Hyalella azteca | reverse complement strand
TTCTTCGTTTTTGGGAATTGGATTGGGTTACTACAGTAGCTACTGATGGGAGGGGTCATCATCTAGCTTCCATTCGGTCTGGAATGTCTCCTGTCCCATGGGTTGCTTGCCGTTCTTGTCGTGCCACAGTGGTTTTAACCCGTTTTCGTCTTGGCCATGTTGGGGTTCGTTCTTATCTTCATCGATTTGGCATGGCTGACACTCCCATGTGCCTGCACTGTGGGGTTGAAGAGTCAGTTGAACACTTCCTCCTTTCATGTACACTATACGATCATGAGAGACAGGTGATGATATCAAATATACATGCCCTGGAAGTCCCTCACATATCTGTGCATGTGCTCCTTGGTGGAGGAAATTATCCCAGAAAAGTTCAGCACCACATAGTGAGAGCAACCACCACATATCTCATGCAAACTGGACGATTATCTACCAGGTAGTTGGTGAAATGCACTGGATTAAACTGTGATTTGCCCTAAACAAGAGAATTGTTGATAACAAAGAGAGCTCATGCCAGCAAAGAAGGAAATGAAATTGAGAGAAACATGATGAAGACTTCAACTAAATAACTATTGCTGAGTCCAGGTGTTACAAGCGGTCAACGTGCGACTTCTTCTTCACCTACAACCCGCAACCACCACCAAGTTATTGGTTGCCAGTGTCGTTACTTTGGGAAGACTGGGTTATCTCACTGAAGACTAGGGAGTTAATTAATATTTCTCAGGCAGTTTATATTAGGCTGATGCTTCCCTAAATGCCGGCAGGGTAATAGGAGGATGCAGGTCAGAGGTTTCGTGTTTATTTAGTTTGATGTCAACATGTACGGTAAATAGGGCCAGTGTATAGATATCACAACACCTATAAAGAACTACTAAGGAGGGCACGGTGGGCAACCTCGCGTGTTGGCGTCAGGGCAAGAATGAAGGGCTCAGAATAGGCCTCCGGGAAATCCGGAAGTCTTTCAAGATGTTGCCATCGTTAGGTATCAAATTGTGCTATGCCATGGTTGCTGTTCTAGTGTTCAATTTTATAATTGTTCTTATCAGATCTTAAAAGTATTATAAAACACTTCGCAAATTATGTTTGTTATAGTTGACTATGATTTTTGTTGTTACTGACCGTTGTTACTGACCATTGTTACGGATGACAATATGTACAATATTAAGTTAGCAAGATGTCTACATCTTAATATGATCTTATCTTATTCTAACAATACTGCCAAGATCACTACACGTTCATGCAGACAGCAGACGCAGTAAACATCAATTAATTTTGCTCTGGAATTTATGTATCAAAGTTTATTTGTGACTATCGTGATTATCGTGAATACTCATATTTCCGCAAACCATTTTTTTTTTCATTCTTAATCACACTTCTCTGTATACCGCAAGTAAAGAGTATACTGGCTGAGCTAAGTGTGAGACTTTAAGTTTAAGAACTCGGCGGGCTTTCTCGCCCCTCCTGCCTCCCCCCTCCTCTTCTCTCCATGAGAAGAAGAGGTAATAGGTAGGAGAAGGCCTGCAAGCCAGCTTAATTTTTCATAGCTATTCTAGTGAGCAAAACTAAAATTTTGGTCAGCTATTATTGTCTCTGATTCCTGTTGTATTGTATTCTGCATTAACTGTGTCCCTTTTTGTTAAAAAATCAGTGTCTGTTTTTATTTATTATCTTTGTCATTATATTATTATTTGTATGTTCAAAATTTTGTCAATATAATTTAATAGCTGTGTGTTTCCACTGTCCAAGAAGACCAAGACCATGTCAGAAACTGACTCTGGCACCCCGAGGATGACAAGGACATAATCTTAGAAACGCCATCATAAAACAGTGACGTCAATGTACTCCTTCAGCCCACTGTGCAGAGAGTGGATGATTATTGCAATTTGCAAGATCTTTGGTGATGCTTCAGTAGCAAAATTTATGCCTTCAGAAGATCTTGCTGACACATTTAGATTGAAATTCTTGCATTTAATATATTTGTCAGTCTTCAGCCAACTATTTAGACATCGTCAGTCTTGGCATATGTCCTTTGTTTTAGCATAGACGTCATCTGTTTTTATCCTCTCGTGTCTTTTTTAGCCACTTGTAACGTGCCCTCGAAGTTCAATCCGAACGAGACGCCATGACAATCTCTTCGTGGAATAATAATAATAATAATTTAGAAAAAAGTAAGGTTTCCAGTAGGGTAAACGCGGTATATTCCGTCACATTAAGGACGCATCGAGAAATGAAAAACTATAAAAAAATAACCGTATGCGGTACTCAAGTTCTGTTTGCTTTAGGTGACTCTCAAAAATGGCATCATGCGCAGCCGTTGCTACTTTGCAGTGTTTTACAACGGTATAAATACATTTTCGGAAATCTTACGTTTGGATGGTTTAGGGATATAAGCGTCACTGTGTGTGGCAATATTTGGCACGTGGTGAGGCGTATTCCGTCCGCGCTTCAAATTCTACTGATACGTAATGCCGTCATCCACGTGTTCAAATTCCGTTTGCTGTGTGAGCTGCATTGAAATACAACACGGCTTTGAATTAGAACACTAATTAATATTGAACACTACTTAATTACGCTTTTAATTAACAACTATAAAGCTTTTAATTAAGCAAATTTTAATTTTTGTACATAGCTTGGAACAATCTGTGTGTGTCCATTCCAGTTGTGACAGAATTAGTTTTCATGTGTCTGAATCCATTTCTCAACTTAATCATCAATTAATTTATTTACCACTTGAAATCAGCGAATACAAGTATACTTAAAGGATTCCTAATATATTCACATACATATTTAAAAGTCTCAAACCATAATATTCTTCCTATACAAACAGTTATTCACTATTTGGTAAAGCAAGGTCAACTGTCAAATTTGACACATTTTTCTATAATCTCACTGGGTAGCGTGCATTGTCTCTCTTTGAATCTCAATATTTTCCTGCTAGATGGCCAAGACCTAGTGTTTTGGCATTAGTTCGACGTGCAACTGTATGACATCACCATTTCAACCATCAACGAACGCATGGAACTAAAACAAAGCTTAATATAAAGGAAAAACTAGAGAGGTGACGGAATTACCCACGATGACGGAATATACCGCGTTTACCCTATGTTGGATGGATCAGGATGCAGTGAAGCTTGTCCGGAAATCAGTTGCAATGAGTTCCTGCCAAAAAAATGTAAACATCAAGTTTATGATTACGTAGTTGCGGACTGCGGTCACATTAGAGCGGTCAGACTGCATTATCACATCATTCACATGTTCACTTGACATTTGCTATACAATCAGACTGTTTTTAGGGTAAAATTAGTTATTTGGGGTAACACATGCATGCAACCTTGTAAATAAGTTTGTGGCTTGTAAATAGTTTTTCATTAATCAGCGAAAATGGCTTTTCATTAAAAATTACCCAGTGACACATCCTGAAAATGGTTGGCGACGCTTTGGGCTTAAAAACCCATAGGTTTATTGGCAATGCTGCCACCACCCTCTGCACCCTGGTCAAGAGCAAATGCAAGTGCAAATCTTTCAAGTGCAAAATAATTTAAGAAAACAATAAAAGTAATTATTGCAACTCAAGCATCACACTAAAAATTAATCAAACTGACAGATATGAAAAGAACCATTATAACAATAAATGACAATAGAATGAATAAGAATCAAAGTGCATAAAATAATTAGCTTAAAATATGTACATAATTGAATCATGCGCAAAGGCTAAACCAACTCACCATCTGGTGATGGCGGTGAGAGTTTCAGAATATTCTGCTAACTCGAGACAAGTTTATGTGCATGCATTAAATAAAGTTCATAGGGTCATTCAATACCTGAAACAAGACAGAAAAACATAAGGCAATATTAGACACAAATGCATGAGATACTATTGGCATAGCATGATAAGCATGAAAGATGATAAATAATAACCATGTTTGCAATAAGTTGAAACAATAAATGGATGAAATAGAAAATTGTGAGCTTAAACACATAAGCTTGGTCTGCCCTAAGATTACCCCTGGACCCTGGTAAGTTGCGGTAACACCGCGATCATGCTTAGACGGAGAAGGTGGTCAACACTGTTGAAAGCCTTCAAGAGGTCAACTGCAGCAGCAACTGTGTGGGCTGGAGGGTGCCAAGAGTTGAAACCCATTGCAATCTGGTGCGCGAGCAGGAGGAAAGCAGTGACTGTGGAATGTCGCAGTTTGCAACCATTTTGTGAAGGGAATGTGGTGAGAGATCCTAAGATGTATGGAAGCACAAGACACTCTAGGATCTTGGCCCTGGTATGAAGAGCCCTGGTTTCCAGGTTTGCCAAGTTTAAGGATTGGAATAATTATTGAATTTTTCCAAATGGCTGGGATAGAGGCTGTGGAGACGGAGATTTTAAAAATATGGGTAAGGAACTGGAGGCTGCGTGGGCTGAGGGGCTTGAGGTCGTGGGCCAAGGTGCTTGAGGTTGTGGGCTGAGGTGCTTGATGTGAGGGCCCATTTAGCTCACTTTAGCTGTATGACAGCCCCCTTCTGCTCTTCTGGATCTTCTGAAACCATTGAGCATTTGCTGCTGCACTGTCCTCAGCATGCTCCACACACACCCAAGTAGCTAACATACTAACTCGTCTCAACATAGGTACCTGTCTTGCTGCAGAAGCTACTTGGTGAGGGCCCCTTTCCCTGCCCCATCCAGAACCTGATAGTTGACACTAGCTGCATTTTTATCAGCTACTAACACCCTCCATTTATTATGAGTTATGATACAACCTGTTAGATCTAACTAAACTAACTAAAACTTTTTAAGACAGTTGAGTATTATTTAGGCAGTGACTACTTCATGTGAGGTGTACTACTTTTTCCTCTTATACCAAATTATCCCTAATCTCCTTCAGAGTCCTGCCCATGGGGTCATGTATTTTTTCATCAGAGTAGAACTGTGCCTTATCTATTGGGTCCAAAGATGCTCCAGGGACTCCCCCCCCTCTCCCAGGCTGGACCTTCAGAGACTTGTACAACTCCATGTGAGTTGCTGATTAGGGCATGGATATTACAACTAGCTGGGCTGGGAAAGTACTGCCAATGTGGTGATCTCTAAAGCCAATGCTCAATTTCATATCACCTATGCCTATTCTGTACCTAGACATTTGGCCCTGTTATCATAAACTATGTTCTTTCATTTTATTTGTTTTTGTCTACAATTTATTATTTTTGTTTTTTTATTATTTTTTTAATTGTTATTTTTCTTTTAGTGTTATTATTCTTCTTGTGCTATTTGTTTTGTCCAGATTTGCAGATTTTCAGACTTTCATATGTTACAGGACTATTAGGTACAAACTAAACCCTGTTTAGGCAAGGGGCTGCATGGACCAGTATCCAGTGCTCCTATAAGAAGAAGAAGATTTGCATACAAATTCATATTAATTAGGCAGTTATAAGTAAGCTCACATAAAGTGAAGAAAAATCCTTTGAATCTATCATTTCTATTAGAGGGTTGAATTACAATTCATAGTAATGGTAAGAGGATATTGTACTACATCATTGGCTTCCAATGTTCTTTTAAGCTGAAGAAAATATTTAGACAATGTGAAAGGAGGGAGTTCTATTTTATAATGATTTTGGTAATAATCTGACAGTGGGCAGCACTCTCTGAATATGAAAGCAAAATAATCTAATGCTACTTAGCTGGACAATGTATTTTGCAGATATGAGCTGGAAATTGCTATACCGTTTATAGATAAATGATAGAAAAATGATGGGTAAATGAATGGCAAATTATAGATAAATTATAATAATACATAGTACATACCGTCAAACAGGGTAAAAAGGGACAGGCGGGGTAATAAGGGACAGTCCTCCAACATTTCGTAGAAATGTTGTGGCAGCTAAACTAGTTAAAATATTGCAAAACAAAAAATAGTGGCATAAAGTTCAACATTTTTCCTATCTATGTAGCATAAAGCAAGTCAGGAAATTGTACATTTACTACCTCCAAAAAATCCTTAGAAAAAAGTGTGAAAACTGAAAAGTGAGATTTTGGAAAAGTACCTACCTCTGCTAAGGTCTGTAGCAAAAAAAATATTTACCGTATAAAAAAATTAATGACATAAAAGTTGCACACAGGTGTTGGCTTAAAAATGTGATTGGCAGAATTAGAGTACCGTATCTCATTCCAGAAAAAAATGGCGGTCATTTCCGCACAATGTGGTAATAAGGGACACCCCTTAAAATGCATTTACAGTAGAGCCTTGGTTAGCAAAGGCTCTAGTTAACAAAAAAAAATCAATTAACAAAAAAAGAATTTTGATTATTTTACCTCACTCAGGAAAAAAATTCACTTGACAAAAAAATTAGTGCATCATCGGCCATCACCAAACTGTGCATAGAATGTCATGTTGTTGTTGTTGTTGTTGTTGTAATTGCCCATCCTGGCAGTGGCGACTAGGGAGGGGGAGTGATAGGTCAGTTTTTCCGGGCACTCGGTACCACTGGTAGTTCTACGACCATCACTGGCTTGCTGACCCGCCAGAACCATTTGATTGCATTACACAACACCCTGGACAAGCCAGGTACTCATTTATCAACCAGAGTTGGATGAATGGCTGAGTTGACCATGAGCTGAGCTTCCCGGTAGAACTTGTCCTCAGTGGGACTCAAACCCGGGAGCTGGGTGCGAGAGACAGAGTCTCTCACCACTGTACCCCCAAGCTTTCCCATAGAATGTCATAGATACAATTTTGTACTGGGCAACATAAAATGAAAAGTAATTTAACTAAACTATGATTTTTCTCTCAAAAAATATGATGGTTGTCACTAAAATATTCCTTTGAGTTTCAGGTATGATTTTACAATCTTTTTCTGTAATAGTGAATTCACTTGACTCAATTAAAATGGTGCAAAATTACAAGCCATCTTGTAAGCTTACCTACAGAAGAAATGTTACATGGCTGCTGATATGAAGCTTACAGTGGACATGGTTGTTGTCAATACTCAATGGCATGTCCATGAATTAGGTAATATCACATCAATAATACGATAATGTATGGATATGGTAATATCATATCTATAAAGGAAAAACAAGTAAAAATCACAGAAAATATTATTTATTCTACATCAACATCATCTACAAAGGATGAGGAAGACTTCACATTACTGTTAGTAATGGATTAGTACACTCTGCATGCTTCTAGCATTTTAAAATTGAGTTTTATTTCAAGTGTCCCTTATTACCCCGTTCCCAGGGTTGGCTCAGGAGGCTTTTATTTTGCGTCTGACATCTTACGAATAGCATATAGAATTTTTTCAAAGATGCCATACAATAGCCCTTGCAAATACCTTTAAAATGAACCCCAACTCATTTATGAAATGTTTCATGGTAAGAAGTTATTAAGGAAAAATTCTCAAAACCTTCCCTTATTACCCCGTTTGACGGTACTAATATATATGTATTAGTATAGCACTGTCAACATGAAAGTTTTGGTATATACCAAAAATAGTTTGACATGGATGTGTGACTGTGATTGTAGCCTTACCTTAGTCATGGATGTTTGATTGTAACATGATTGTATTCTTTCAACATGTGGCTATGCATGTTGGTGTATTACTGACTGGACAAATGCAATGCCTGCTGCTACCAAGGTTGACAGCTGGCAACATTCTTGCAAAGATAAAAAAGTTTAGCAAAGTAATTAATTAATTGCCTGCCTGCGCCAGTGAATTGTAGTTGATCAAGTCTTGTTTATATTTTTCCTTAAGTGAAGTGCTCTCATAAATACCTCTTTCTAAGTTTTTCCAGTTATGCTAAATGTAATAACTTTTGTCTTGTAGAGTCCATTGCAATGAAAGCATCCCTGAAAAAAGATGCCCTTCCTATCAACATTTCTGTTGAGCATTCAGGGGCTCACAGCCAATGTACTTGGGCAGGCTTAGCAATCGAGGTGCTCATGTATATTCTGTACCAGAGACAGCAGGTTCCACTTCCTGTTCCTGTACTGTGTCGAGAGGTGACACAAGCACAACACCGTGGCATTCACTTGCATTCAGCTGAAAATCAAAAATGTCATGAGAGAGATGATAGAGAGACCTCACATCAGTCCACCTCTGATGCCAAGTTAAAATCACATGTAAGATTATACTAGAAATTTTCCTTTCATGAAGTCTCAATACTTGATGCAAATCATTTTTGCTAGTATGACTATGAATGTATCATATTATTAATATGATTATAATATAACCTGTCTGCACTCTATATTTGATACTTGTATATTTGATGTAATTTGATATATATTTTTTTCAGCTACAAATTTCACGCATGAAGCAGATCAGAGTCAGACAGCACAGACTATGGCTGAAATACTTCAATAAGGCTCAGAAATTTATATCAACTTACCAAAATATTTTGAAGGTTGGTGAAGAGATACATGATGGTAAAATATTATATTATCTTTTATTAGTGTTGGCAAATGCATTTAGTATAGGATTTTTTCACTGTACCATTATATAATTTCCAGAAAACATTTTACTCAATTTCATCAGTTAGGTTTTGTTTTATATTTATTTTTTATGCTGGGAGAAATTCTTTCCCTTTCTTTGCTGAAGTTTGCTATTCTTGATAACATTATTATCATTTTTAGCTCTTTTTCTCATTTATGGAAAAAATGCACTATTGTGCTCACCATGTCCGTCTGTCTGTCTGTCTGTCCTTCCTTGACTTCATGTTTTTGTTGTTGAGAAAATGCGCTCTCTGTCACTCACTGCAGCAAGTACTGAGTTATATTTTTCATTGATATTTTACATTTATCTGAGCTTTTTCTCCATATCTTTCCTTGAATGATCAGTTTATGCTGGCCTATCTGAGCTACTATGGCTTTCTTGAGAAACAAAAACACTTAAAAATATCTTGTCTTTCTTGCACAGACACTGGAGCAAGAACTGGCGTGCACGAGCGACGTGAAGGCAGTGAGGTTTGCTCTGGGCTGCTCCTGCATCACGGCAAAGGAGATCTACACAATACACTTCCCGGCATGCACTTCTGCCCAGTCTTCCATTAGTGCATCCGTGCCAACTAAACTGAATAACGTTACTAAACTCAATCTTCTCAAGTGAGACCTGCTATTTGTGTCTAGTATTTAGCTTCATTTTGTTGATAAGCATTTGATCTGTTGCCAATGACTAAAGTTTTTATCTTACTTCATGTGCTGTTTAAAGAAGAACACGTAAGCTGCAATTACTGTACATAATATCTGGAAGTTACTAATAATTTTGCATGTGAGCAACTGGTACTTCTTGCTTGACTTTGAAATCTATTAAGAAATACGGCATTGTTTTTCAGGTCAATCATGTCAAGCCAAGAGTTGTTGAAGCTAGTCAACACGAGGACTGGTTTGAAGAAGGTGTGGGTTCTCCTCTTGAAGCCCAGTGGTTCTCTATCAAATGAAAGAGACGATACCTGTTCTAATACTTCTTGGATAGACAGGGGCAACTATGGTTTGGTGAGAGGAATTAAATCAGTGGACATCAGAATAAATGTGGCAGTGAAATCAGCTGACCTTGTACCCGCTTCAGAACGACTGTGTTCTCAAACTCCCAACAGGAGCTCTAGGCCTTGTGGCCGTCGCGTGCTGCAGTCCTTAGAGGATGAAACCCCCTGTGGCTCTACAGTTCCAATCGCGGGAGGAAATTCCGTCACCGACGACATGAAACAATTCGAGATCTTGCCCCTAGAATACTGTGACATTGATACGTCTCCTGGTCACTTTTCCACTGCCCACTCCTCCATTGCCGGGTCCTTTGCCGTGCCTTGCTCTCGTCCAATTAATAATTCCAGGCCTAATATGGAAATGGTAGATGCGTCTGACAATGAGTCGTACGTCAACTTTACTCCCATTCGACCTGTAAATTATGACGTTGTAGACATGATAGAAACTCCAATATCAACATTCCAAACTCCCGCAAATAATTTGAACAACGGGTGGTCATTTTCGCACTCGTCACGCAATATGTCTTCAGTGCCTTCTACATGCAGGAAAGAAATAGCTATGCGTGAGACACCTTTATTATCTGCCACTAGTAGAACGGTGTCTACCTCCAACTGTCCTGCAGTGCTTGAAACCCCATTGCCATCTTCAAGGTTTGGGCGTTATTTCACTTTCGGGAAGACGACTTCGGTAATTGAGACTCCTCAGATGCTACATAGTGATAGCGTTACGAAACAGTCAACATGCAAGAAGAATAAGTTTATATACGAGACACCGCAGTCTTATATGAAAACTGGAAATTTAACGAGGACTTGTTCAAAAGTGCAGTCAATGCAAGAAACTCCCATTCGTTCAAGCAATACATTCAAAGTGCATGGAAAAAGCGTGGTTGGAACCGACTCCTCGTATTTCAAGGCTCCTGAAGCATTTCATACTTGTACCAAAGTCATACCTGTTATTGAGACTCCTGTTGTTTGTATGAACAAACCAAGTTCTCACAACTACATCAATAGGTTTGCGAGAAAAGGAAAGAAGCAACTATGCCTTGATGATTCATTCGATGAACTTGGCTGTCATCGCATTGGTAACTTAAGCTCGAGCATCAATATGGAAGACGAGCCTGTGAAGGGAGAACTGGCGATAGTTGAGCCTGCGCGTAGAGCCTATGATGCCAACGGGTTTGATGCAGCTCATAACTTAGTGATTACGAATGTCTGCCAACAGAACAGTACGGCAATCGAAATTTGTTCGAATGCGTCTGGTGCACAAGTCTGCAATTGTAGTGAGAACTCTGTGCCGCTTGCCTCTAGTGCACAAATAGAAGCCCACGAGGAAATTGTTTCGAATTCCTTCGAATGTAAAGAAGAGATCTGTGGAAATGGCCGTTCGTCACTCGAGTGTTCTGTCGCAACGAACAAAATATTGAAAGACGAAGTCGACAAAGAAGAAGACCTGATATGGTATCAGCTCTCTATTCCGATCGTTGGCTTCCTGGACAAACCAGTCGCCAAGCCCGTTGCAGAATAGCGTTACTGTTAGCTGTCCGAACGATGATAGTCGTTTGAATTCTCGTACCATTCCCAAATCAAAAGTCAGGTAGGAGGTATCAGGTCCATTTCCATGGCTCACAAAATCTGATTCAGATTCATAATACCAAAAAAAATGATTTGGCGCTTGTTCCATAGCTCCGCTCCATTTCTTACATCATTTGCAACAACTGCGACAGTTCGTTGTCTGGCCATTGTGCTTGACAGTATATTCTCTTTAAAGCCATAATTCAAAGTTTATGATGTTTTCATGAAAATCATAATTTGTATAGCTAATAATTTTCAGAGCTCCGACGACAAGTTATGTCCTGATATGAGTTTCCTTATGTTCCGTTCAGTCTAATTTGTCCCTCTCCTGCCGCTGTGCTATTAACTGATCTGGTCTTGTGGACTTCAGTGCTGCAGGGCCTCGACTGCTTGCCGTTGATGCTTTTTCGGAATTTACTCGTATTTATGCTAATACTTAAATTCTTTTGATCTCGTGTACTTTGTGCTGTGTTCTCTTTGTGGTATTCTTGTATTTTTGAGATATTTATTAAGTTTTATTCCGACCGGCTTTGTCCTCAGTGAAACGAACAATTATATCTTGATTAAATTAAGGAAAGCGCTTGAGTTGCATTTTAGAGATTTAGATTTAATTTTGTGAGTTCTATAGCTATTTTTGCGCTAAATTACAAGATTTCTGGCACTTTAATGAAGCATTAAGAGGCCTGTAGTGTGCTGCCTTAATAGACTGTTCCTCAATGTCGAAGTAGACTGTGCGACTCGCTCACTTTCGGGGCATCTTGCGCTTTTCATTTTCAAGTTTTCTTGTCCTGGAAGAAAAATTTACTGAGCCTCGGGAATGTGCAGCATGTGTAACGACACGCGAAAAAATTTCTCAGCAATGCAAGGAACTCTCCTTTTACCAATATAGTTTGTTTTGAATCCAAGACGTTGGATTGAAGGCTTTCAACCGGATTTCGCAGGTATGACAGATGTTCATTGGATCATATTGGGCATAATAATTGATATAAATGTGTTAATACCCGTGTATTTAGTTGGTTGCTAGTTGAAACTTGTTTATTCAAGTTGCCAAGTGTGTAAGAAAGCCTGCGCGCATCATTACTCCGGCTTCATGTAACACGAGTTAATTAAACCTACTAACTTCTGTCTAGGCTCTTAATTTCCCTTGCTAATTATCTAGCAGCTGTAGAGGCTTCATCCATTTGACATCAAACCTTAGTCTACTCAACACATATGTCATTTTCAATGCTTATTTACATCTAAGGGCATGATGAGCGAGTATTGCGATCAGTAGAGTGGTTAGGGCAAATGACGAAGTGCTGCTTGGGCGCCCACTTCCGCTCATCCCTAATTTCTGTAGCAACTTTTTTCATCTGCATTCGCAGCGTATCGAATTATTTGTCTAACAAAAGAAATTATTCTTCTGTTCATTCCTCGGTTACTTAAATTAAGTCCATAAAACTTGACGGGCAGCTAAAGTGGTCGAATACTGCTGCTCAGTGACTGCAACATCAATTTAGAGCGACAGCAGAGAAGCCCATCACGAGGGCTGTCATGAGGCCGACAAAGAGCCAACAGGCGAAGCGGTTGAGCTTGTATGCCATCGCGGCTCCAGCATCGAACTCCTCGTCTCGCATCCCTGCCCCTGGCACGTCGCTGACGTCGTCGTGTCTCCAACAGACCTTGAGTGCATGCTGGCTGCCAAGCACTTCACCCAAGTCTCGCACCTCTGAGCTGTATTTTCTAGTTTTTATTCCACTAAGTCGCTTGTTGCGACCGTTCTTCTTTGGTTCGTCTCGTAGGGATGGACGTTTCTTTACGCTTGCCCGTTCCTGCATAAGAAAAGATAACCGATTACCGCGTTTTCGAGTTATGCATTGACGTGAAGATCAGCTGCTACAACTCCTAGTTTTTTCAAGGTTCCAAATAAAATTTATCTATACCTAGACTATACGTTGGAACTCTTTTGAAGAATAGAAAGTTTACCGCTCGCACGACGTGATGGTTGATGATGACCAGGCACAGGATGATGCAGAAGAGCATGGCGATGCACAGCACGCACCACACGTCTATAAGCTTCAGGTACGAGGTGCGGGGCAGATGGTCGCCGACCTACCGAGTTATTGCTAGTATTTTACGAAGAGATTATCGTGTCGTCTTGTAATCAGAACTTCTTTTTAATGTCATACATCGTTGAACGTTACATATTATTGTTGTACATTTAAGTATTGATAGAATTGGGAAGAAAATTTTTAAAACTGAGCAGAAAGAAGATAGAAAAAAATAAAAACGACTAAGTACAGGAGTCAATGGTTCTTCGCAAAAGTTCGATCTTTATGCGAAGGCGAAACACCAGCACCAAATGAGCCGACGTTACAGAAGCTATTAGATTGCACGAGTGCCCCGCTCTAACTAGTAACTGTTTCGAATGTTAGGCAGTTGATTCTTCCGTTGGTTTTTTCTAAATTTTAAACCGTTACTAAGAACGGAATCGAGGCATATCAAAGTATTACGGTTTCGAACACACCCGATTGCTAATGATTCGTTGAAAAATATATTCTATTGATAGAATATACGAAGACGCAATTGAAACTGAAATTACGTTCACTAAATTTAGCCTCCTTTCCATTGAACTCAGAAAGCTTCATGCGAGAACAAGTCTCAGCGTCACGCACCTGCGTAAAAAAAGTTGTCTGTACGAGCATGGCGGTGAGCGCGACCATCACCCTGTCTTGGAAATCCTCCAGCGCGAAGAAGAACGTCATGTATCCGACCAGCATGAGCAGAACCGACGGTAAAAACGTGTAGAACACATAGAACAGCGAGCGATTCTGGAATGTCAGTTGCACGCTCAGCGTCGGGCAGGAGGCCTGGCGGAGAAAGTGAAAATTTGGCAATGTAATTTTTTAATGAAAGGAAGCATGCGAGATGATTTATTTAACCAAAAAATGTAGTGCTTTAAATTCACTGAGTTTGAGCGCTCACAGTATTCTCGGAAAGTAGAAACGTATATCACGGCTAACATACTCGTGTGAAGGCTTCAAGAAGATTCCAATAACTGTCCGGTAAACGGATTTTGAAAAAGTCAATGTCTTGCAAAGTGATTGCAAACTATATCCTCAAATTCATGGAATTGGTTCTTTATCGCTTACATTACGTTTGTCTTAAATTAATGCATTTCCAAAAAAAGATCGTCAATTACAGTTTTGGGACTTATGTTTTCAGTTTATAACAATAGAATAGTAAGTCTTAGTTCTAGTCGAGAAAAGAGTACTTCTGGTGTCGCTGTTAGACCTGATTAAGAATGAAGGCTTCCACTTGGTCTACGGTGTACTGAAGCAGGTTCTTCTCGCCCATGTATTCAGCCAGTGACCGTCCATTGTATGGCAGCAAGCGAACATTTTTAATGTTGCACTGCCAGATGATGATCTGGATATCAATTCATGGTTTATTCGATGGACTGATAACAAGTAACTTGGCATCTTGGCTCATGTTTAAGTGTTGATGCTACCTTCTAAACGAGAAAGCAAGTACCCTTATTTTAATCACTTACAATCAGTTATAACTAAGGAAGTAAACCAACGCTTCTTCCTACAATTCATCACTAATTTCTACCAGAGACACACTATTGGTCGGGAATTTATCTTTTTTTTTCATCGCTCATCCTAACTGTTTTGCTTTTTGGACATATGTACAAAAAAAACTCACAGTTTGGCAGAGCTGGGTATCAAATGGAAACATAGAAAGTTCTATTTTGCACTTGGTCGTGATGGTGAACGATTGCTTATTTATGATTGGATTTTGGGCGCCAGTGAAGATTTCATCTGGAAATTGAAATATGTATTGATATTAATGGAAATCGGTGGCACATTTCTCTTGAATTACTTGGTTCCGATTCTCCTCTGTAAAAAAAATCCGCAATGCATAACAAAAAATGTCACAAAGATATATTACACATTACCGTAAATATTTTAATGAGTATTAATTAAAATGCAATAGAGTTCAATTAATATTAATTACGCTCAGATGTGAGTGAGTATGAACGATGAAAAAAATCGTGCTCACCTTCTTTCGGTCTAGAAAGATCGTCGGGCTCGGGATCAGCTTGTCTTTTCACGAATAATTGCTCATTAAGGTTTTGTGTGGAACTTAATGAGGAATTTTCCCCAAAAATTTCATGGGAAGGCTTCCATAAATCTGAAGAGACGAACTTTGATATGGCGTTCAGCTGTGTGTTATGTTTAAGATTAACATACGTGCGAGTAGGATCATACCATTGAGTTCTCATTACTACGTCCGCTGTCATGCTGAAAGTTCCAAGATCCAGAAGATGTACAGATACGATTTCGTAAGCAACGAACAGATCAAAGAATCCATGACTATTTGATTTAGGAGGTGGGATTCCCCTGTCATTGTCCGCAGAGGGTAGCATTATGATACAAGCTTTCTCGTCGGATCCGTCTTTGCAGTCTCTCTCCAGGTCACATCGATTCATGGCCTTTACGCAGGAGTTGTCTTCACAAGTGAACTCCCCATCCTTGCACGACGTTGCTACAATTGTTAATGTAGTATTGTCGTTTTCATTGGTCCAGTTTTGGCGTCCAAATGGATATGGATTATTGCGAGATCCTTTAAATTCCAAACCTCCTGAGCTATAGCTAGTCCAAAAGTTTTGTACCTGCCAGGTATCTGTATGAGAAGGGTGATACTTCCTCTTCAAGGTAGATGAATGCATTCCAATTAAATTGGGATTAACGAGATTCTGGTCAAGGTAATATAAATTATCTGCAATAATTTCAGTTGATATTCCTCGAAATCTTACAACGGGAATGGAGTGAAACTCGCATGCTACCATTCGTGATTGTGACATTGTCGTATAACTCCAGGTCTTCATTGCATTTGGAGATTTAGAAAGACAACCCTTGAAAGTCAAAGCGAAGTGCGCGTTGTTAGCCCGTATGTCATCTGCCGTACTAAGTTTTGTGAAGTTTAGCTTTTCCTTTGAAACATAATGTGTCCATTCGCTTTCCGGCCCATATGCTGATGCTCCAAGCCACAGTATATCTTGTGAAAATATGCGAGTGCTGCAAATTTCGGGACTTGTAGACGTATAATTGAACAGGACATCATTTTGGAAAGAATTTTGGGGCAAATGGATGTGGCCTCCGAGCGCATGACAAAGTGATTCCGCTTGCTCATATTTCACTCGGTAAGAAAATAATCGAATGAAAGGAATTTCTTCATTCTGAAGTAACACAACACGACGTCTTGAGAAGTACGTCTCTACATTCGAGGCGTTGAATGTTTGGAAAGACCTAAATGAAACAACTGTATTATTTGCAGGCAGTTGATGCATCTGAACGTAGTCTTTTAAAAACGAGGAGTCGAGATATTCATTGGCTATTTCTAAATCAGCAACTTGAGCCTTCAATCCTTCAAAAGGGTCGAAATTACCACCAACGGAGTCTTGCTCCTGACCGATGTAGAGTTCTCCACCACCTGCGACTTGCATCTCAGTCACATGGGATATGTTTAGTACTTTATTGATACTTTGTGTTTGTTCATCATTGAAGAGTTCAGCTCTAAGAGTTTTCAGGTTCACTCTAATACAAAAGGATTTCCATCGTAGCGGAATTATTTGCATCTGGAAGTCGAAAAAAGCCCTCCTCCCGCAACAACCAACAACCACACGCGAAAATCGTGCATCGTAATCTGAAATTACAACGATTTTTCTATTAAAGTAACATATTTTACTAAAATATTTTATTCATATATAATGTGGTAGAGAAAGCAGATAAATTGATTTATTAAATGTTGACATATTCAGAAGACTGCTCAATTAATTCAATTAGAGCAATTGTAAATAATACAGCGTCCTACTGCTGTCAAAATTAATAGTGTAAATGTGCAAAACAAATTATTTAATGTTTAAATAGACAAACAATTTTCGATCGAACGCTGCTGTATAGGCTACATATTTAACTCTGAGACTGGCTCAGAAGCCAACGCCCACCTTCAAAGAGCAATAAATACACTCGAGGCTCACTCAATTACGATTACGGCCTTCACTCAACACTACATCGCATAAACTACTACCCGCCAACCTATAATCACTTATACAATTTTGACCCACGGAAAGGAATATAAGTTCGTTATGCAGTTCGGCATTTCTAGCTTAACACTCACCCTATTTTCCGACACATTCACATATGTGCTACAGCCGCTACAGGTATCTAACAATTTTTTTATTTAGGTGACGGTGAGTAACAAAGGCCGCACATGGTGCCTACTTACTCATGAAGAGCTCGTCGTCGCATTCCGGTACAGCGTACGAGATGAAACTGCTGGGATACATGAACTGGTAGAAGCGAACCCTGAGGCACACCGTAAAGCTTGTCATGTTGGGCATGCGTCCCGTGAAGTGCAGCCAAGAGTCAACTTTTGGAGCTCCAAACTCGTTGAAAACCGCAACACCTAGCAACAGAATTTAGCATTTTGGTGAGCGTCCGTTAGTTATAATTAAGTTATCCAAATTAGTGTTACAATCTTCAAGGTTTTTAATGCGTTTTTATTGAAATAATAGAATTACCGTTCATACTGCTTAGTTCAACAGTTCGACCGAAGCACCAATTTTTTTTAATACTCAATTAATGTAAAGAACATATATTCTCACAAACATTCAGCCATGGAAAAGAAGAACTGGCTAGTGCCATATTGTCAGAAGCGATTGTTGCACAAAAATTTAATTTCCGGTCAATATTAACAGCGAATCAGACATTAACAGCGAATCAGAAAAACTAATGTTGTATTTTTTTTACCCCAGACCCAACTCGTTAAATATTATTTTACTTATATTATTATATATTATGGATGAATCTAACTGTTATCGAAGAATCATACCCGACTTTTTTCACTAGATTCTAATACGACAAACAGATGTTTAATCAGTGTCTCAATGTTTATAATAATCATAAGCAATACAAACGTTATCAGTATCTCTACGCGTCAGTAGGATCAGAAGTTGTCTATTTGAATGAAACTTACCGACAGGGTCTTCTGCACCACCGCCGCTCAATAGTTGCAACAAGCACACCAGTATCGCCAGACCGCTGAGCGCCATGGCTGCTGTCCGTCTTCTTGCCAGCGACTAAGGGCAAGGACGTGTGTAATATTTTGCTCAATACATCAATCGTTTAGAATACTTAATCGATTAGCGCCACTGTTTTATCAACTGCTAGGGGTTGAATTATAGATCGTGTTACACCCACACTCTCATTCCGCAAATTAAAGCAAATGCTTGTGATCCTAATTTAGACGAAAGCCCTCATCTCTCAGTGCAATCATCCAACACCGCTAAAAAGAGGCGGGTCCATTTTCCTTTGCCCAAGTCAATAAACACACTCTTGGGCACGGCATTAATCAACTTGAGTAACGCAGGCACGGCAGAATCATATTCAGAGAATGTAAACTTTACGTATGCACGTAATGTTAAAAATTTGGTTCACTTTTGACGCAGAAAAATGAACGTAGAGTTGAGAGGATAATATCGAAGCATTTTAGGTTACCTCAATTAAATCCGAAATCAACATAGGTTGTTCTTAGTTAATCACTGGTTTTCAATTTATCATTAACCATTCGAATGCACATACATTTAATGTTGTAAATCGGCGTCATTTCTGTTTTTAAGAACCTCTATTTGAATTGCTGCGAGTTCGTGAGCGCAACAAGCTGTGAATATTATGCGAAGTTAGGATTAGGCGGCAGGCCTACGGCCTAAGAAACGCTGAAACCGTCATATTATCTTAATATATATTATATTTATTATATTATATTATATTATATTACACTATATTATATTATAATATATTATGGGAGTCGCAAATGCATTGTAATGTGTTCTCTAATAACTGTAGTCGTTTTGTTAAAACAATTCAAAATCGAATATATTAATTTTAAACATTTTTGGGATATTAATCCTTTAATTGTCAGTTATCATGAGGCTAGTTGTTGTATTAATTAAAAAAGATATAATAGCAAATAATTAATAAAAATTTACACTTTTGTGGGTGAAAATGTAAATCTTCTGTTATCATCCTCAGTTACCTTACGATCCCATTGAATCTCTCCTCTATCAATTCAACTACAGTCACAAACTTTTTCGGGATTATTTAGCAGTTGAGCAGCAATTTTTGTCATGAGTTTATGAGAAACACATTCCAGTGAGAATGAAAACATTTGAACGATGAAATAATAAGAATTTGGGTAACTATGATAACTTCTTATTAAACGTTTGAACTATGATAAGAAACATTAATAGTTCCCAAAAATTGTCAGCAACTGTCGTTAACAAAATTATTTGTGAGGTTCATCCAAGATTGCCAAGCTCTGTGGTATAGTTCTGCTTGACAGCTGTTGCTGTTTGCCAGGTTGTGTCGTGATTCTGACGAGCGGTAGCAGCCACGGTTGAAGACGGACGTAACTCACGTAAGTGAGTAAAGTGACTGTGCAAATGACAAATAAATATAGATAATATTGTAATTATAGATAGGTGTGTGGAGCAAAAGCTTGAGGCTAGAAGCTCCTTACCTAAAGGATGCCGGTCGGCAAAAGCGGCGTAAGGAGGGCAGTTCGTCTACTCGATGTCTGATTCGACGGACGACGGGGACACCGGCTCTTCTGCGACCGCGATCATCACCGCTTCAGAAAACCTCTCGAAAGACGAAAACAACCAAAGCATTCACAAGCCGACCCACATAGCCAATCATTGCCAATTGCTGATAGTGATGGATTGCGATTTACATTTCCAAAACCTCTAATATGCCAGCATTAACTGACGCCTGACGGTACTGGCCAAGGCCATTGACCAACTGGGTCAGGGTGTACTGCCGACTCGGCGGCGGAGTGATGGTGGCACCATCAGACATGGTGCCGAGTGCCGTTGCAAGAGTGAGCCCAGACCTGGAACTGGAAGATGTAGAGGATGCCAGTTCTGGTGACGGGCTTGGTGTTGGTTGTCACAAAATTAAAAACTTTGAAGGTTTTACCTGTCTCAATAGACCTAGGCCTAGTAGTCAGCTCCCACTTGGCACTTGACTCAGAGTCAGACTGTCAGAGGTACCATAAAATGGGGTAACTTTGACCACTTTTTTTCAAATGATGCCATTTTTTTACTAGATAAGTTAAACTTAAATTGAAGCATTTAAAATACAGGTCTATACTCTAGCTTTACTCATCATAAATTGCTGGCTCCTGCCTCTCATACCACACTCAGGAATTCAGGGCTGGAAAAGTCCTATTTTTGTCTGAAATATCACGGCTCTAATATCATATTATTTCATTAGGTATGAAATCTCGCGGCTCGAATGTCAAAAATTTTTGTTTAATTGAAAAATTGCAGTTTGCACTTCACAAACATGTCACTTCATAAAATTTTCAACTTTCGCAATCCGCATTGCTTTACCGTTCCTGCCAAAATATCCTGCAGAAAAAACATAAACATCATAATGTAAACAAATCAACTAAACGTTTTGTTGAAGATTGCGCATAGTTGCGGTCATGTCAAAGCGATCAGACTGCATTAACACGTGCTCAACTTACAGTAAAGACAAATTTTATGATTGCCATTTGACTGTTTTAGGGTAAAATTAGAGATTTGGGGTAACATGTACATCATTACATGGACTGATGGACCCATAGTGGCAAACCAGAGATTTTTTAGAATCAGTGCCTTTTTAATTTCCTCAATTACTCAATATTTAAACCAATTTCTTATGTATGATAATGCTGGTATCCATGATACTTTACTCAAGTTTACTGGTCTACTTATAGTAATCAAAATTGAACTTGTAGGAGAGTCTAAAAAACTCTCTGCTTTGCCACAATGCATGGACTTTGTAAATAAATTCACGCCACATAAATGGCTTTTCATGGCCAAGATATGGAATTCACGGCTCGGTGAAATGGAATCACAGCTCGAAGAAATGGAATCACGGCTGGCAAATCCATAAAACCACGGTTCGAAAAATTCAGTCACGGCTTGCCAAGTAGATATATTCCATGCCTGCTCAGGATGATGTATGTTTTTGGTGAATTTTCCCGCGCATTTTCACTTTTTTTAAGCTATTGCTGTGCACACTTGGCGCAATGTAATGAAAATTGATTCCCTTCGCGCACGTGTTTGCGCAATCCCGGCCATCAATTCTACGTTGCGCTGCCGCGCACGAGCAGTTTGTGAAGGAACAGACATAATACTCACATTACTCACTACAGTATGCCTTTAATTATCTTTCAATAATATATGATTTTTCTTGATACAGAAATTTGGTGAATGAGAAATCCAGAACTTTATTTTAGAAGAAATTTTCTCCAGTCATATGGCAACACTGAACACTGTCTGTTTACATTTCGTATGTATAATAGCCGCAGTTTACGATTACCGTACATTCCGTATCCGACAAGGCGGACAAGCGGAAGAGTCAAAAGTAACCCGGACATGTCTTACATTTTATTATTGTTAGTTCGACTCGCGTAGTCAATATACTTGCGTATATTGTCAACTAAAATAGTAGAACTATTTTAGCTTTCTAAAGTACGGCGCACGGCGCATTTTTTTACCAGCATAGTACAGCGCACTGCGCAGGTTGTTAAAATGACAAAATAAATTCCCGCGCACCTGGCACATCTTCCTGACCATGGCTCTCATAGTTTTAAAATGACAAAATAAATTCCCGCGCACCTGGCACATCTTCCTGACCATGGCTCTCATAGTTTTGATGTAATTTCAAAAAAAGTGATGGTCTTTGTTACCCCAGCTCTTGGGGTTTCTTTGACTGGGTGGTAAAATCAATTTTATTTATTGGTAAAGTAACTCCAGGTTGTGGTGCATTGTAGTAGAACTCTTCTAATTACATATCCAAAAGACAAATTTTAGGAAAGTGTCATAGTTTGCAAATGGGGGGCGCCGCCCCCAAATGGGCAAAATGTGACCATCTAATGGCAGCCGTGATGGTCAATGCATCAAAACCTGGAGTTATTTTACCAAAAAATAAAAGAATTGGAGGGGGTACTCCAACAGGCTTTAAATAATAGCTCTTTTTCGTGGGTCACATTTTTAATTTTTTAACCTATTAGATATGCAAACTTTTTAAATCTTTCTATTGTGTTACGTAGCCTTAGTATTAGGCCTTTGATGGCCATTGACAAAATTTTTCTATGTCGAATCGTTTTTAAGTTTTGGGGTTTTTGTTACAAAAACGAAAAGTGGTCAAAGTTACCCTGCCGGTCAAAGTGACCCCATTTTACGGTACTGTCAACTGGGGCTACTCAGGACGATTTCGAAAGTTTTTCATTCATAATTTCTTACCATGAAACATTTCATAAACAAGTATAGGCTCATTTCAAAGCTCTTTGCAACTTGCAAGGGCTATCACAGTATCACATGGCTTCCCCAAAAAAATTCCATATGCTATTCGTAAGGTGCCAGAAGCAAAAAAAGTGTCCCAAGTAGCCCCCATTGAACGGGGCTACTCGGTACACTTGGAGAATAGAACTTTATTTTTAAACATTTGAAGCATGCAGAGTGTACTCATCCATTACTAACAGTACTCTGAAGTCCTCCTCTTTCATTGTAGTTTTTTTGTAGATGATGTAGAGGTAGAATAAATGACATTTTCTATGATTTTTACTTGTTTTCCTTTATTGATATGATATTACCATATACATTAATTACCGTATTATTGATGCAATATTACCATATCCATGAACATGCCATTGAGCATTTACAACAACCTTGTCCACTGCAAGCTTCATATCAGCAGCCTTATAGCATTTTTCTGTATCTGTAAGCTTACAGGATGGCTTGTAATTTCAAACCATTTTAATTGGGTTAAGTGAATTTACTATAAAAAGATCATGAAAAACATACCTGAAATAGAAAGGAATGTTTTAGTGACAACCATCAATATGTTTTGGAGAAATAAATCATAGTTTAGGTCAATTACTTTTCATTCTATGATGCCTGGTGCACAATTCTATATATGACATAACATTCTATGCACAATTTTGTGATGACCGATGATGCACTAATTTTTTGATAAGTGAAATTTTTTGCTGAGCAAGGTAAATGTAATCAATATTCTTTGTTTTTAATCAATTTTTTCTTAACTGTAGCCTTTGCTAACTGAGGTTCTACTGTAAATGCATTTTTGGGGGTGTCCCGAATAGCCCCCCGGGGGGGGGTGTGTCCTGAGTAGCCCTGCCGTGCGGAAATGGCCGCCATTTTTTTTTGGATTGAGGTATGTAAATTCCGCAAATTAAGTTTTCATGCTGACACTTGTCTGCCACTTTTTTCTAAGCAAAATTCTTTAATATGGCAAATATTTTTTTTACTACAGACCTTAGCAGAAGTAACTTTTCAAAATATTGTTTTTCACCATTTTTTTCAGGAATTTTTCAAAGCTAGTAATTTAGTAAATGTAGTATTTTTGAACTTCCTTTATACTACATAGATAGGAAAAATGTTGATGTTTATGCCACTATATTTAGTTTTGCAATATTCCAATTAGTTTTGCTAATAAAACAGTTTTAGGCCATGTTGGAGGACTGTCCCGAGTTACCCCACCCGTCCCGAGTTACCCCGCCCGTCCCAAGTTATCCCGCCCGTCCTGAGTAGCCCCAGTTGACGGTATCTGAAAGTGAGAGCCTGTTGACTCCTGCTCAAAGAACTGCTAATGCTGGCACTAAAACTACCAGTGACTACCAGTCTACCACTAACTTTAGAGTCTGTATAGAATTTCTTCTGTATCTGTAAGGCGTAAGCTTACACGATGGCTTGTAATTTCATACCATTTTAATTGGGTTAAGTGAATTCACTATAGAAAAAAAATGGTAAAAAACATACCTGAAACAGAAAGGAATGTTTTAGAAACAATCATCATATGTTTTGTAGAAATAAAACATAGTTTAGGTTAATTACTTTTCATTCTATGATGCCCAGTGCACAATTCTATATATGACATGACTTTCTGTGCAAAATTTTGTGATGACCGATGATGCATTAATTTTTTGGTAAGTGAAATTTTTTTTTTGCTGAGCAAGGTAAATGGAATCAAAATTCTTTGTTGTTAATCAATATTCTTGTTAACTGGACTACTGGAGCCTTTGCTAACTGAGTTTAAGCTGTAAATGTGTTTTTAGGGGTGTCCCTACTCCCTACAGTCCCTTATTGCTCTGTTGTGCGGAAATGGCTGCCTTTGTTTTTTTTTTTTTTTGAATGAGATAGGCAAATTTTGTCAATCGTGTTTTCAAGCTGACACCTGTGGGCAACTTTTATGTAAATAAAATTTTTTAATAGGGAAAATATTTTTTTTGCTCTAGACCTTAGTAGAGGTATTTTTCCAAAACCACACTTTTCACACTTTTTTCAGCAATTTTTTAGAGATAGTAAATGTATGATTTCTTAACTAGCTTTATACATAATAGATAGCAAAAATTTTTAAGTTTACTCCACAATTTTTAGTTTTGCAATATTTTGATTAGTTTGGCTGCTACAACATATCTACAAAATGTGGGATGCTTGTCCCGATTTACCCCACCCATCCCTTATTACCCTGTTTAATGGTATTTATATTTTGAAGATATAAGCCAATAAATCACATGCCAATATTGTAGTTCCAAAAATATTTATACACATTTCTGTTTGTCAGATGAATAATCCAGAAAATTACTTGGTGCTAATACATTGATGAAAATTTTAGATGTATGTAGAATAGCATGTAGGAGTTGATGCTATTATGCAATATCAAGTAATTCTGCTTCATTTCAATTGCCTACATAAGTTGTACGTATACATGAAGATAAAAAATCATTTCAAATGTACTGCAAAATGGGGTGATTTCGACCAATGGGGGGGTGACTTGGCCCATTTAGATGGTGACTTGGACCACTGATGGGGTGTCTTGGACCATTGAGGGGGTGACTTGGACATTGATGGGGTGACTTGGACCATTGATGGGGTGACTTGGACCATTGATGGGGTGACTTGGACCATTGATGGGGTTCCATTGATGGGGTGACTTGGACCATTGAGGGGGTGACTTGGGCCATTGATGGGGTGACTTGGACCATTGACAGGGTGACTTGGACCATTTTGACATTTATAAAAAAGAAACCCTACACTCGAAAAGTTCTTGCTCTAGAAAAATTATGTTGGTGGCTCATGAAGTACTGGTACCATGCAATACCCTGCAAATGCAATAAAGCAATATATTTTATATGTTCACTATTTGATCATTTGTATCACAAAAAGTTAAGTGCTAAAAATGGTCTAAGTCACCCCATTTTAGGTATTCAATGTTACCTTCCTGTTTTTCTCAATGCTTCAATATAAATTGGACCTACATAAGAGGAACTTAGTCTTAGAATGAATATGTTTATTTAAATAAGATTTTGTTATATGCCTTCTCTGATTGGGAACAATTTGGCTTCAAAATATATACGGTATATATATACCGTATATATATATTATAATCTATTTTGATCTCAACAAGAACTTGAATTTTAATGTTATGATATCTATATCTATGAAAGATATAGATGCTGGTGTTGATTTAAATCGAAAATTTAAATTTAAACCTAAATAATGTAATCTGTCAGTTATGGAATTATCAGGTTCCAAAGGCCGGATCCATTGTGGAATCAAGTAAAGAAAAGGACAAGAATTGGCAACAGGCCATGGGCCTATTTCTTCAGTGCCAACACTTCTATTCTATTCTATTTGTAGCATTTGTTAGGATGTAGTGTTGAGTTTTTTCATCCTAAAGTCTTCAGAATGCTTGAACAAGTTTTAGATGATATTGTCATTGAAGCTCAGGCTCTGAGGCTTCCATCCGTGTGCCAAGCAGCTGAGGCTGCCAAAGGTAAGACTTTCATATCAACATATAGGATCAAGTGCATTCTTGTTATCCTTCTTAGTTTTATTCAGGGTTGGTGATTTTTTTATTTTTTAAAAATCAATGATTTTTTTATTTTTTTTCATGATTTTTTTATTTCTTTGATTTTTTATTTTTACAGTTTTTTTGTCTTTTTGAAAGTTTATTTTTTTATGTTGCAATTAGCCCACTAATAACAGTATATGGATCATAATGGATGACTAAAAAGGGCACTTTTTGCCCTCAATAATGGCCAACAGACCAAGGTGGTGTTTACCACTTTGGAATTTTTGGGTAAACAATTATTGATAAGTCTATTCATTAGGTTTGTAGAGTTTGTATGGAGCAAGGCAGAGATGGCAATGATTAAATCAAAATGATTAAATCATGTGATTAAATCACTTGATTTTTTTTATTATTTTGATTTATTTGATTTTTTTTATTTTTTCATATATTTAAATATGTTGAGTGGCAGTCTTAAGTTTATATTGAGGTATTGTTATCCATGGTTTAGTATAAATGTACTATGAATGACAAATTGGTATATAAACTTGTTGCCCTTAGTGTGTATTAGGTTCCATTAAATTGAATGTTTTTGATACAGAGGCATCAAGTGTGCAATACATTGTACATAGCTAGCAGCTTAGCTAATTCTTATAAGGCTATAAGTGGTCTTTAACTATTTGACTATTTGTTATATATTGATTACAATAGGTATACAATTTAAACGTGTTAGCTAGCTTATACAGGGTGGAGCAGAATGATTGAACAGTTTTGAGGTGAAATAAAAGAGTAATGGAGGTACATATAGAAGAAAGTTTATTTTCCTAAAGGTTAGCATAACATACCATTTAGAATACTTATGTTTTGAAAACAATATCTGGAAAATGGGGGCTGTTAGCTGCAACACACTGTTGGAGTCGTTCTCGGAGGAGGGAGTAACCGTGCTAGTGAATTCCGATCGCTATGCTGCAATGTTGCAAAATTTCTTGCAGCCTACGATGGAAAACATTGTTGAAAATGAAGCATTGAGTCTGCACACCAAGGTCGTCCTACCCCGATGTCGAGTGTGTCGAGCTTACAGTGAGTTACAAAACTTTGCGTACAAAGGGCATCCAGACCACAGAGAATCCCCACTAAACCAGTGGCCTGCAAGGTCACCTGATTTGAGCATTTGCAATTTCTTTCTTTGGGGACATCTAAAAGAGAGGGGTTCAGAAGTCGCCCTTACACCCTACCACAGCTAAGGGAACGGATTATTGCAGCAGAGGTTATGGCCATACCTCACCATATGTGTGAAGGTGCTGTAGGAAATTTCTGAGAACGACTCCAACAGTGTGATGCAGCTAACAAACACTACCTTCTTGATATTGTTTTCAAACATGAGTATTCTAAATGGTATGTTATGCTAATCTTGGGGAAAATAAGCTTTCTTCTTTATGTACCTCCATTACTCTTTTATATTGCCTCAAAACTGCTCAATCTGTTCTGCCCCACCCTGTATAATATAACTAACACAGTTAAATTGTATATTGTTATCAATATATAACAAATGGTCAAATAGTGAAAGACTACTTTTAGCCTTATAAGAATTAGCTAAGCTGCTAGCTGCGTACAATGTATTGCACTCTTGATGCTTCTGTACCAAAAACATTCAATTTATTGGAACCTAATACACACTAAAGGCAACAAGTTTATATACCAATTTGTCATTCATAGTACAATTATACTAAACCATGAATAACAATACCTAAAAATAAATCAAAGACTGCCACTCAATATATTTAAATATATAAAAAATATAAAAAAATCATGATTTTTATAAAAAAATCAAATGATTTAATCAATGCCAACCCTGGTTTTATTCTTGCCTTAACATTGATTGATTTGCTGATCACTGATAAATTTTATAAATTCAAGTTTTAATAATAATGTTTGAAGTCTCAAAAAAATTGTAATTTGTTCATGGTTTCTTATGCATTCAACTTTATAGAGAGAGGCTTGTTGCAATCAGCTCCTCTTGTCCCCTGGTTAATGTTAAGGGTTTGTTATCATTTTCTGCCATGCCCAGGAATTGAAATCTGAGTATTTAGATGAAAGTTTTGGCTTGGACAAGGATGTTGACACTTTTTTGGCATTTTTTCAAAGACAGAAGAAGTAATAACAATTTAAATAATTTGAAATTGCCTGATGAAATTGAATCAATTTTCAGCTTGATGGTTTTTATTTGCATTTGATTAAATGAATTTGAAAATTTTTGAGTTGGTTTAGCAAACAAACCACTTTTTTACAGAATTTTCATCTACAATTTTCTTCAATATCCTACAAAATTTTGATAAATCAGTAGGAGTTAAATTATCATATAAATTTCCATAATTTACTAAGTGGCCCTAGAAATTCAAATTTCTGCATGTTTCTATGCTTGCCAACAAAAAGGTTAATGATAATTTCTTGCCCTCAGCTGTACTGAGCTCCCGAAATGATCTGCTGCAGTTGCCCACTCATGAGCTCCGTCTCACGTGCCTGACAGCCTTGCAGCTCTCCCTGCAGTCCCACTCTACCAAGCTGGTGGCTCTTGCTGTCTCAGGGCTAAATAAGGTACCTATTTAACTCCATTTTTGCTTAATTAGGTTCCCAGTTTTGATCAAAACAAACGTATATTTTATATTGCCTCGATATTTTCTTCTACATGATGATCTTAATGCATGTGTACTTTGAACAGCTGATTTTTTTTAACCATACAATTAAGCAGGGATATTTAAATTACCTAACTTTTTACATTTCTCATGAGTCTAGTTTTTAATTGGTAAAATATTTCAACCAGCTTAGGAAAATGACTAATGTGTTACTAGAGCATGAGTGTGGCTGTAGCCTTAGTATCATAAATTAATGCATATTACAAGTGGCATGTGTGTGTGTGTCTAGTTTATTTGTGTGCTCTCAAATTAAGAGTAATTTTCTGTGTTGTTCAAGAGATGTCACTGAGTTTTGCGTTTAAATTTGGGCTCTCAAATTAAGAGTAATCTTCTGCGTCAGGTAGTGCGTGACAAGCAGTTCCACAGCTGCACTTGTGAGAGCAGCCCCCAGGAGCAGCTCAGCTCGCAGTTCATGGTCGTCACAGCGGACATACTCTCGCACACGGTCCTCACTCAAACACAAGTCCTCAAAGTCAGTTCTTCTTTTGAAAAATATCTTACTACCATGCAAATGCTTATGTTTCATTATGGAAGAAATATTTGATGCTTATTGCATTATTTAGCAGTCAGCAAATGGGGATTATCATGGCAAGGGCCATCATTAGTTTGGCCTAAACTAATTATACTGTTGAGGCTAAACTAATTATACTGTTGAGGCTAAACTAATTATACTGTTGAGGCCAAACTAATCATACTGTTGAGGCTAAAGTAATCATACTGTTCATGCTAAACTAATCATACTGTTGATGCTAAACTAAGCATACTGTTTAAACTAATCATACTGTTGAGGCTAAACTAATCATACTGTTGAGGGTAAACTAATTATACTGTTGAGGCTAAACTAATTATACTGTTGAGGCCAAACTAATCATACTGTTGAGGGTAAACTAATCATACTGTTCATGCTAAACTAATCATACTGTTCATGCTAAACTAATCATACTGTTGGTGCTAAACTAATCATACTGTTCATGCTAAACTAATCATACTGTTGATGCTAAACTAATCATACTGTTGATGCTAAAGTAATCACACTGTTGATGCTAAAGTAGTCACACTGTTGAGGCTAAAGTAATCATAGTTACTGTTAAAGCTAAATTCCTCAGTAAATAAGTAAGTGCTGAAACGAGTGCGCCATGTGCAGGTATGGAGCGCCATGTGGACGGTGCGCTCAGCAGGCACAGCTGCCGTGGAGGCCGTGGTGCACATGTGTGGCAGATGCTACAGCTGCTCTGCCGCCACACACCTGCTACACGCAGCTGCAGTTACAGCCGCTACAGCTGCCATCACAGCACTTGTTGCTCACCTCTGTACGCCTGCTTATATCAAGCTTTTATTTCACTATTTTACTTCGCCTCTGACGAGTCATCAAATTGCTGCTGATTTTGATATACCTATTTGATATAAAAATATTCTATTGTTCTGATAAGAAGCACCTCGGCAAATAAGCTAATATTCTCTGCTACTTCTAAAGATACAAATCATTCAGGTAATTATTATAAATTTATAGCTTTTTGTTTCCTTTCAAGTTAGATCTAGGATCTTACTTATTATATCAAAGTATTTATTGTATGTCATAGCTCCCAGATGAGATGCAGCGCAGGTCTACAGAATACATGAACTGTGCTTAGCTTCCATCTATACTATGATGACTCCAGCATCAGTATCTGCCATGTCATGTCATGAGTGTCTGTCATGTCATGAGTANGTATCTGTCATGTCATGAATCTGTCATGTCATGAGTATGTCATGTCATGTCATGAGTATCATGTACAGATGATGAGTACAGTAGCGGGGCAGAGGTGTCCGAGGCCTCGGTGTTCGACAGACTCCTGCCGCTGCTGCAGCTCCTCACACGCAACATCAACGCCTCGGCCAAGTCTGGGTAATTATTATATTATCAATTATAATTAACTTGCTTATTATAATTAACTTGCTTATTATAATTAACTTGCTTATTATAATTAACTCGCTTATTATAATTAACCTGCTTATTATAATTAACTCGTTTATTATGATTATGTGTCTTGTTAAACATAAGGTTTGTACAATATTGTACTCGATTCCAGATATCTATAGCATTCATGGGTAAATAACTATGATATGAGAATGGTTGGCAGAGTTTATTTTTTAGTTTATATTAGATAGAAGACGACGCAATACTTAGATATAATACTGCAGTCTCCCATGTACCGTGCACTAAGTATTAGAAGACGAGGCAATACTTAGATACAATACTGCAGTCTGCCATGTACCGTGCACTAAGTATTAGCTAGAAGACGAGGCAATACTTAGATACAATACTGCAGTCTGCCATGTACCGTGCACTAAGTATCAGTTGTATACACCCGACCAAGCGACTCGGAGCGTTGTCATGACACCTTCACCAGCTCACGATGCACCCGTTGTAATACCTTTTACATTAATATATTATATTGATTTTATTAATTAATACTAAATTTTAGATATCAATTTATAATAATATTACTAATTCGATAATCTGAATATTATTATTTAGAAACACTTAATTTAATTAATTCTGTAAAAACTTAATATTGTTGATTATTCAGCAAAACCTTTAATATGATTGATTAACGATGTAATTATTATATATATTAAAGGTTATAAGATTGTAATACAATTTGTTTAATGACTTAATTATTGGATATATTAGAAGTTATAAGATTGTAATACCTACAACTTGTTTAATGATATAATTATAATATATGTTAAAGGTTATTTAATAGTACGACACGACGTGCAGGAGCTGCAGCAGTGCAGGAGAGGAGACGGTGTCAGGCGTGTATGTGCTGCACTGCTGCTCTGCTCTCTTCTCTGCTCTGCCTGCTCCTCCGTCCTCTCGCTCCTCTACTTCTGGTCTGTAACTAGCACTTATTTCCATTATTTCCACAAACTTCAATATCTTGGAAACTGAAGACACTATTGCCAACTGTCAACCCTGCATGATATACTGTTTTTTTTTTTATTAAAGAGACGAAAGCCAAAATAAACTTCATCTCCATATTTGAAATTGCGAAGAAGCGAGCAAGACTCGAAAGACAGGACATGTTTACATGTTTATATATTTAGAATTTGACATTAATCCTTTGGGAACTTTACTCTTGATTATAACCAAAGTTTTAACCCTAGACGTTGAAATCAATAACAATGCGTTATAGTTGTACAGCTGTCGTGCACTACCGTGTCCATCACTAACACCCTAAGTCAAGGTGACTGCTGTATTTTTCAGTCGTTGTCTTCATAGCTGCGTAGTACAGGGTGCGCCAGAGAATCTTACTTATTTGAAAGGTCAATAAAAACAAAAGTATACTTCAAGGATTGTTTCAAATTTTTTTTATTTGAGAATACAATTTCCCAATTTTTTTCATACAGTCTTAAAAATTATATCGGATTAATGGCAACCCCCATTGCGCATACACTGATGAAGTCGATTTTTTTATATTCGTATCCACTCTTTGCAGCATATCAATCGGTATGTTGGCAATGGCGTCGCGAATGTTGTTCTTGAGGTGTGCTATGGTCCGTGGTCGATCGACATAAACCAGATATTTCAAATATCCCCATAAAAAGAAATCGCAAGGAGTCAAATCTGGAGAGCGTGGAGGCCATTGGAGATCGCCTCTGAGAGAGATGAGGCGGTCGGGGAAATGTTGTCGCAACAAATTCATCGAGTCTCGTGCTGTGTGTGCTGTGGCTCTATCTTGCTGAAACCACACGTTCCTAAAGTTCATTTCTTCGAGTCTTGGAAGAAAATTCCTCGATCATGTTGCTGTAACGAGCTCCATTGACGGTAACTGCGCGTTGTTTTCTTCAAAAAAATAAGGACCAATTATTCCCATTACCGACGTCGCACACCAGACAGTAACTCGCTCACAGTTAAGTGGCTTCTGGTGAAACTCACATGGATTTACACCACACCAATAACGCATGTTTAGCTTGTTAACGCAGCCGGAAATGTGGAAGTGAGCCTCGCCACTGAAAAAAAAACGACCGCGTCTTCAGGCAGGTTGTCAACCAGCATTTTACATGCATTTTGACGGGCAACAAAATCACGTTCAGTTAATTCTTGCACAACAGCAAATTTATTTAAGAAACAAACTTGGGAACTTTCCCCTTCAGATGCGCCCTCTCTCGCCCCTCTACCCGCAAAACTCGCCGCGCAGGAATTTTTTCAAATAAGTAAGTTTCTCTGGCGCACCCTATATATATATAGATGTAATATATATCTATAAATCTACTATATTGATATAAACTCATCGTCATAATACCCAAGCATTCACAGGCTCCACAAAGTCTTACTGTTGAGCCACAACCTACTTTCTTACTCATCTCAAAACCATTGCTCTTAATACCGTATTAATTTAATTTCATTTTCAACAAGATATTATACACACAAACTATGGTCTATACAACGAGGTTTTACAAACTAGATGAGAGGCACACTTTATTTCATGCATAAAATAATTAAAATATGAGTATATTAAATGGCATATTGAGTATTTTATTATATGGTAGAGAGGGTATGCAAATGTCATTTAGCAGCGGATGGCTTATGTATGTTGGAGTGACGAGATTGTGGCACTGTGGTCCTTAAGGCCCGTTCACACTAGGGGCAACACACGAGTGACAAGCGCCTCACCGCCACTCTGTGCAGCGTCTACGTGCGCTTCTTGTGGGCAACGAAGCGATTGACCAGCTAGCGATTCACAGTCGTCCTGCCTCATGCAACACAAGCGCCGCACTCAGTGGACGACTGTCTGTGGTCTAGCAATGTTGTCTGTGTACGCTGGTCCTTCACTATGGCAAACTAACGCCACACTTGTATGGACTCGCTCTCTAGTAGAGAGGCTAATTGATCTTCGTAGAGAGTATGAATGCCTGTAGAGAGTTCAGTCAAAGGAGTATAAAATTCGAAATGCGAAAGAACAGCTCTGGTGAAAATAGTTGAAGTTTTAAAAACTTTTCTGTACAAGTCACCATTGACGAGGTTCGCAAGAAAATTCATACGTTGCGTTCGCAATTCCATCGTGAAATGAATTCCATTGCATGTGAATTCCATCATCCTGCTTCTGGATGAGTGGCATTATTTTCTTCCGCAGACTGTCAAACAAGTCTTCTGGCAGTCTAGTATAATTTTGAAAGTCTGATACATTCGCAACTGATAATTCTTTGAAAATGTAATTGCGTAAATCGTGTTTGTGTAAATCTTAACAGCTGCACACCCGAGAACAATGGCCCAGAGCTCAAATTCGGTTATATCCATCTCCACTGACGTCGTATTAACTGGCAACTAATCTTCTAAGCACGAAGTCTTGAGCTACCGCGTACAAAAACAAGTGTGAACGGTTGTTTGCAGCGCCTCACCGCCCTTGTCGTCGCCCCTAGTGTAAACGGGCCTTTAGATGTTGCCATGGCACCTAAATAATATGACGGGATAAATTGTGGGTTGTGTGACATACCACTGTGTGGGCAGACGGTGCTGTGATGCAGTGCACTGGTGCAGTGTGTGTCACATACCATGTGGGCAGACGGTGCTGTGATGCAGTGCACTGGTGCAGTGTGTGTCACATACCATGTGGGCAGACGGTGCTGTGATGCAGTGCACTGGTGCAGTGTGTGTCACATACCATGTGGGCAGACGGTGCTGTGATGCAGTGCACTGGTGCAGTGTGTGTCACATACCATGTGGGCAGACGGTGCTGTGATGCAGTGCACTGGTGCAGTGTGTGTCACATACCATGTGGGCAGACGGTGCTGTGATGCAGTGCACTGGTGCAGTGTGTGTCACATACCATGTGGGCAGACGGTGCTGTGATGCAGTGCACTGGTGCAGTGTGTGTCACATACCATGTGGGCAGACGGTGCTGTGATGCAGTGCACTGGTGCAGTGTGTGTCACATACCATGTGGGCAGACGGTGCTGTGATGCAGTGCACTGGTGCAGTGTGTGTCACATACCATGTGGGCAGACGGTGCTGTGATGCAGTGCACTGGTGCAGTGTGTGTCACATACCATGTGGGCAGACGGTGCTGTGATGCAGTGCACTGGTGCAGTGTGTGTCACATACCATGTGGGCAGACGGTGCTGTGATGCAGTGCACTGGTGCAGTGTGTGTCACATACCATGTGGGCAGACGGTGCTGTGATGCAGTGCACTGGTGCAGTGTGTGTCACATACCATGTGGGCAGACGGTGCTGTGATGCAGTGCACTGGTGCAGTGTGTGTCACATACCATGTGGGCAGACGGTGCTGTGATGNATTATTGGTGCTCTGGTAGATTATTGCTGCTCTGGTAGATTAGACGCCATCCACCGAGTCAAACTGCGTCAGGATGACCCACGCTTGCTACTTCCCCCGTTTCTTCTTTTGTTGTAGAGATAATATCTGTTTTATTGCGATTATAAGCTTAGATGTTTTGTTGTATTATAAAACAAGATCTCGTTGCCTCACAAGTTGGTGAATTTTCAAAGTTTCTATTGAATCCATATTTACATAAAAATGAAGTAGATGTATGACTGTTATAATTTTGTAATATTTAATTATTTGAACAAAATGAATGTTATTTTGTCTTGAGGCAAATGAAGTACTTTTCTCAAGATAAACCTAGAGTAATGGGCTAGTGGTTGCCTCTCTTATTACCAGAGCGTATAAGGATAAGTCCCGAGTTGCTCTATAGAAAGATACAAGTGTACAGAGTGTGTGTGCAGAGCTAAAGCGTGATCTGGTGTGTGCAGAGTGAGTGCAGAGCTGGTGTACAGTGTAGGCAGTGTGGGGGAGGTCAGGCCAGTACTGCAGTGTCTCCTACAGCGCCTCCTGCAGCAGTCCTCCCTCCAGCACCGCATCACCGCCATAGACGCGCTCTCTCAGGTACATTATCTCCTCTCCTTCACGTGTCATTTGCTTAAAAGAAAATTTATTCTTTTAATTTTCTTAAAAAAAGAATTTTCAATATCCTTCCGGGTCTATTTTTGGGGCCCAAATCACATAATTTTCTCAAAAATAAGTAATTCTCAGTATTCTTCATGATCTATTGTTCGTTTCTCTCAGTAAATGTCTAGAAATGGAAGAAGATGTTGGTCAGAAAGCAAAGCATTACAACAAATTGAGGGATTTAAAGTAATATCTGTAGTATATTTATTTCTAAGGATGTGGAAAACACTGCGTCGCGTGGTGACAGTTACTAACTTTACCAGTAAGGATGCTAGGAGGTTAGGATTCCTGCCATATATCCCGGTCATTCTAGAATGGAAAGTTGCTGGGTGATGCAAGTTCGCTATTTGCGTTTAATAAAGTTTTGTAAGAAACACGTATAATATTTTTTAGAGAAATAGGGTGAACGTACCGCTCTATAACTTTAATATAAAAATATAAAATTGGTAAATATGTCACGAGTAAGATTTACGTAGTGATTGTCAGAGCAACTAAAAAGGCTGCAAAAGTTTCTGAGATTTGCATGCCTTTGATAACGGTTAAGACCAACTGCTTCACATCAAAAGGTTAATGTTGGCAATCGTTTAATTGGGTCAATTAAATTGGTTTAGTCGGGTCAATTAAATTGGTTTAATTGAGGCAATTATATTTGTTTAATTAGGTCAATAAATTGGTATAATTGGGTTTAATTACATTGGTTTAATTGGATTCAATTGATTTGGTTTAAATTTATGTTTCTGGCGTATGAGAAATATACTTGATAGCTTCATATTGGCATGTACAACCAGCGTGGATCGTTTAGTGCTTGTCCAAGTACTGATAAGAATTATAATTAGTTCCGGCTGTACATTATTGACAATTTAAAGTATGTACATTATGTACATTATTGACAATTTAAAGTCTACTCTTGTTTTCTGTACTAAAATTTATATTCATGCTTGCACAGAAATTAAGTTAGACAGTGATTTATTCGTTCATAAAAGCTGTCAAGCTCATTTAAAGAATTTACATCTCAGTCAAATTGTCTTTCTTCAATTATCAAATATATAACGAAGTATAAATCATAACTTTCTTGTTTGATACGCTCATTCAATGTGATGATTTTGCTTGTAATTGTTCTGCGTATTCTATTGAAATGTTTTTTTTTTCCACATCATAATTTGCTTGGGAGCGTTTATGGCTTGAGAAATTACCTAAATAGTTTAAGCAGTGAATGCCAGTGTATGGTGATTGGTGATGAGTGATGGTGAATAATGTACGTGGTTGTGGTGCAGTTGGTGAGCTCAGCGGGCCAGCTGGTGGTGTTCGCGGGCCCCATCCTGCGCCCCGACCCCGCAGCCTCGGACCGCTCTCCGGACCACTTGGCCCTCTTCCTTACGTCAGTCCTGCTCTTGTTCTTATCATAGTGCAAGTCCTTAAGTCCTTAACAAGTCCTGCTCTTGTTCTTATCATAGTGCAAGGCATCAAGTCCTTAACAAGTCCTTAAGTCCTGCTCTTGTTCTTATCATAGTGCAAGGCATCGAGTCCTTAAGTCCTGCTCTTGTTCTTATCATAGTGCAAGTCATCAAGTCCTGCACTTGTTCTTATCATAGTGCAAGTCATCAAGTCCTGCTCTTGTTCTTATCATAAGTGCAAGTCATCAAGTCCTGCACTTGTTCTTATCCTAGTGCAAGTCATAAAGTCAGTACAAGTCCTTAAGTCCTTAACAAGTCCTTAAGTCCTGCTCTTGTTTTGATCCTAGTGCAGGATGTAATCATTAACAAGTCCTCAAGTCCTGCTCTTGTTTCACTCACAATGCGAGATGGAATGCTCAGCGATTCATAATAGGGAACAATTGAGTATGCATAAGCACGCTCCTGCAGGGCTGATTTCAATTATTATTTACCATGGCTCAAGACACGACCGTCGGGCATAATGCCTGGTAGATAACTGCAGGATTTTATACATGCTATAGGCCCTCCATAGGCAAGGGCTTTGCCCTGACACTTAAGAAGTTCCTAATATCACACTACTTTTAAAGGGGCTCATAATAATGGCTTAATAAGAAGCTCAAGTGCTGCGAGGGCTCTAATGTACCTCAGTTGTGTTGAGCTCAACATAATAATTTGTAGTCATGTAGCTTGAGCCTGCGGCTACATTATTACGTTGATGACTCCTAAACATGCACCTGCATTGAATGATACCTTATAACAGAGTAAGCTAGCGAAATGTTCTCTTACAATAATATACATAAATGACTTAGTTACTTCCTTATGCAACTTCATCGTACGTCTAGAATATAACAAGTCACTTAGGTACTTCTTTGTTCAGCTTCATCGTACGTGTAGAATAATATTTTTTCAATTTTATAATATTTTTTTATATAAAGAAACTTTCAATAATTGAGACTTTCCACCTCGTGGGTGATGTTCATCATGACGTTCGATGCGATATAGCCAAATAGCTGAAGCACTAGTAAACATGTGGGAACTTAACTAACTACTTGCTTGTTCAGCTTCATCGTACGTCTAGAATAATATAAATGAATTAGTTTCTTGCTTGTTCAACTTCATCGTACGTCTAAAATAATATAAATGACTTAGTTACTTGCTTGTTTAGCTTCATCGAGAGTCTGGGCGAGTGTGAGGTGGCAGAGCAGCCCGGCCACCACGCCAGGGACTCTGGTGCTGGTGAGCACTTCACTATACTTGTAAATTGTTATGCTATTTGCCAAAAATTACTGCTATTACAATTAAAAAAAGTAAATTATTCAAATTCACTGTTAATTTTTGTATTAGTTCAGTAAAGTGCTTACAATAAGTCAATGTTATTAAAGCGAGCGCTTCGTTCTAATTTGATGTGCATAGTCGCTTGAAGTCGTCCGCTTAGTTCTCGATTAACATAAAGATTATTCTTAATGTAAAAAATAGATTAATCTCGAATAATCTATGCGAGGCTTGGGTTGCTCTGAACTGCAAGCAAAGACTGATATACAATCGCTCAAAATGCCTGAGGATCATTTTCTGGAAAATATTTTTGCGTTTTAATTAAAATTAAATATTTAATTCAAATTTATTATTTCAAGGACTATCTGCTTTTTTTCTAGATTTATGTTGTTTGCAATGATCGTCGCCTTCGGTTGGCCTGATATCATATGAAAATGAATGATTTATGCGGATTATTCCCTGAATATTGACACATGCGCCGTCAGGTCAGCTGATGGAGGCTGTAGTGTCAGCCATAGAGAGGCTGCTGTCATCCCTGGAGGTGCTGGCGTCAGGTGAAGAGCTCACTTCTGCTGTCATACAACTTGTCAACGACTCCTGGGCGACGCTGGCTGACGCTGACTATAAAGGTATTTATAATATTCCTATTATATTCTTATAATATTTGTACCTGGGATGAAGTTAGTTTTGGTCTTATTGCGGTCAAGTTCCATGTGCTAGTGTTGACAATTTAAACTCTGAGACGGCTATGTTATTTGAACTCCTTCACATATTAGGCCTGCCAAAGTCTGCCAATTAATTCAGCGCCTAATTTCACTAGATATTTATCCAGCAGCTTCTAGATCGTCAGGGATTAACATCGGAGTTCAGCATTCTTAAATGGGTTCATTGAAATTTTATTGATGAAATCATGCGTGTATGATAGAAATGAATTAAATATAGATAGTTTCTTTGTTAAAATTGCGTCGAAATTATTTAAAAATGACAAGTAAGAACTGCCCGGGAACACGGTACTATGCAGTTAAAAGGGAATCTAATTTCCTGCGGTTATGAACAACATAGACGCAGGAAAGTGGCTCAAATAGCTGCTCTGCTCGATAGCCTCTCAGCTGACTGTTCAGCGCCACAGTCAGCCACTAGCTGCTCTGCTCGATAGCCTCTCAGCTGACTATTCAGCGCCACAGTCAGCCACTAGCTGCTCTGCTCGATAGCCTCTCAGCTGACTATTCAGCGCCACAGTCAGCCACTAGTACATAAAACTAGTAGATCTATTGATAGTGCTGTGCACTGTGCAATCAGCTACAGTCACTACTAGTCGGTGTGTATAGAGGGTAGAGTCTGGTAGATTTATAGAACATAAAACTAGTAGATCTATTGATAGTGCTGTGCACTGTGCAATCAGCTACCTATCTGTTATGTGACTCTTCAATGTTTAGGAGATCTGCATTCCTGAAGTGTTTTTGTATATTGAAGCCAATTAAATGGTCAATATTTAGCTAATTACCTTGCTCCATACAAACTTTACAAAGCTAATGAATAGACTTATCAATAATTGTTCACCCAAAAATCCCTAAGTGGTGAACACCACCTTGGCCCGTTGGCCATTATTGAAGGCAATAAGTGCCCTTATTAGCCATCCATTATGATCCATATACTGTTATTGTTAGTAGGCTAATTGCAACATAAAAAATAACACCTCAAAAATACAAAAAAGCTGAAAAAATCAAAAAAATCAAATCAATCAAAAAAAATCATGAAAAAATCAAAAAAATCATTAATTTTTTATTTTTTTTTTATTTTTTTGACAAAATCAAAAAAATCGCCAACCCTGCTTTGGTGGTTTTAATATTGTGTTAAGGCACATTCAATTCAGAATGTTTTCATTTTGGATGCGATGGATTTGTTAATGCAAGAATATGTTTTATTCATGCCTGCTTGTGTATCAACGAGGCCCTAATGGCTTATACAATTCAGAGATGCTCAGTGGCTTATGTTGGAAAATCTTCTATTGGAAATTCCTCCCTCTAAATTCTGACGATGTATGTTAAATTTGAGTGCTTCGGCAGATGTGGTAATGCTTCTCACAGCAAAATTGCTAACGTAAGATTAATGTTATGTTAACTTCGTTTATGTTGCTGCATGCCTTTTACCGTGCGAATATTTGCTGTTGCAGCGGCTGGGTTATGTTGGTATATCTCTGATCCCTCAGGTCCTGCTGTTTACCACAGCAACGCTGGTGCTGCTGCACCTCCAACAGGTGTGTTGTTGCCTTATATTTATACGTGCATCTTAACTAATCTCTCTTGTTGTTAACGTTGCGAGGATGAATGAATAGAGATTGCTTACATTAGACTGAGGAAACTTTCATTATGTGTATTTGAGGAAATTTTTGTGCATTTTCTTTGAAATTCATATATTCTGTAGCTCTTGAGTGGCATTTTTCCGTGTTCAGAACTGAGCAGCAGAGAAGTTAGTAATGATGCTGCCGAAGTTATTGGCTCTAAGCCTGTTGAGGGCGAGTCTTCCGACTGCTGTCCGCTAGAGCCGGGGAACACGCCCCCCACTGAGGGATGCCAGCGACCCTCAGCTGAACCTCCCAACACAACTGGCCCCGAATGCCCCTCTGCCGATCCCCCCTCATCAGAACCCCTCTCAGCCGATCCCCCCTCAGCAGACCCCCCCAACACCTCTGACCCCGACCCGCCCCACGAGAGCGCGTCAGACGACGACGAGAGGAGTTCTGGCAGCTGCGAGCCTGTTCCCCAGGCTACCGAAGACCCTGAAATGCAGGTACATTATTTCTGTTCTCTAACTGGTAGTTGCTCTACTTGCTCTTGTAAATAGAAGATAATCTGATGAAAAATAGATAAAGTCTGTCATTCATTTCATTCTATAAACCATGATCATTCATTTATAGGAATTCCAGTCACTCCGGTTTTCCTAAATATTTTTTAGTTGAGATTTCGTGTCTCACTACATGCAACTGATTGTTGTAAAGCATTGCAAGACAAGTTATGTGTTTTTATCTGAAGTTTGTTCACTGCAAGCCCTGTATTGATCCGACCATTTTTCCTCATGAATCATACAGAGTTGTGAAACGCCTACCCAACTAATATCGTCTTTCAGCCAACTAATAGAAATTTTCTGTCTGAAAACACTCATGTAAATGATCTGAGCCGCAAAATATGAAGGCGAATTGATCGAAAAGTTAGCTTGTCCCTCTTTTCGTAAAGAGGGGGCAATAAATAAAGATCGTAAAGTTACGTAGCTTGTCTGAAAACACTCATGTAAATGATGTGAGCCGCAAAATATGAGGATGAATTGATGGTAAAGTTAGGTTGCCCACGTTGCAGGACGGCGAAGGTGAGAGCGAGAACGCGCGTCATTTCGTGCGGGCGCTGGTAGAGCTGCTGCCACGGCTGCTGACCATCCGCTCGACCATCGAGGTGGACGAGGCCTTACTGGCCTTCTCTTCCCGCTACTGTCAAGGTCTGCAGTGCACCAGTGTACTGCCAGTAACAGTCTGTAGTAATTGCTGATCGAGGTAGACCAGGCGTTGCTGGCCTTCTCCTCCTGCTACTGTCAAGGTCTGCAGTGCACGGTGTGCACCAGTGTACTGCCTGCAACAGGCGGTTATAATTACTGATAAATATTATCATTATTCATTAATATGACTGGAACGTCTTTAAAAATTAGTGATCAATTTTATCATTATTCATTATCATGATAATAACGATATAATTCATTATAAATTATTAAAAAATTCATATTATGTACTTAGGAATAATTTTATCCGTTTAGGGTTCTTAGATTCATCGATTTATTTCTTATTTTGGTTAGTTTCGTTGCAAATTATTTGAAACATCTATATTACTGTATTGCATGCTCATCACTACGTAAAATTTTTAGTCTCTGCCAGTGTCTTTGTAAAAGGTATTTGTTTCACTTGCGATTTCACCGTCACCAACTTTGAGTTTTTTATGTTAGTTATTGGTGTATTTGAAATGTATTTAGGTTGAACTGGCTTTACTGTGCTGGCATAGCCTTAATATTAAAAGTCCTATAGCCAACTTCATTGTACTTAATTGGTCGTTGTCTACGACCTATACGCTGTAATTTACCCCGCTTGAGGAACCTCCACGTGCGTCTCTTTAGTTGCAGGTGCATATACGACGAGAGCAAATTTTAGGTGCTTATACACGTGGCTATTAGTTGTGTATATTGGTTGCGTCTACTAGGCCAGGCTACAAAAATTTGTGATGCTTGACGTGTTCAGAAGCAACTAGCTGGTTCATTGCAGGCAAGGCAACTAGAGTTGTTTTGAAGCAGTCTATTGCGCTCAGTAGCCGCCCGGCCGTCATACCGAGCACAGCTGCGTCGCTCTCTCTCTCGCCCCCTGTAGCTCGCACTGCCGTCGTACTCTCGCATGACTCCACAGTGCACACCCTTACTCGACAACTCCCTACGTCGCACTGACGCGAGCGCAGTGTACCGAAAACGACATACTCGTGTATAGGCTCTCAGCCTGCAAAACTGTAGTAGACGCAACCAATATACGCAACTACTAGCCCCGCGTATAAGCACCTTTAGCTTGCTAATGCCACATAGCAGCTGTCACTAGTGAGTGTTGCAGTAGCAGCTGTCACTCGTACATGTCACAGTAGCAGCTGTCACTCGTACATGTCACAGTAGCAGCTGTCACTCGTACATGTCACAGTAGCAGCTGTCACTCGTACATGTCACAGTAGCAGCTGTCACTCGTACATGTCACTCGTACATGTCACAGTAGCAGCTTTCACTCGTACATGTCACTCGTACATGTCACTCGTACATGTCACTCGTACATGTCACTCGTACATGTCACAGGTATATTCGACGAGAGCGGCAGCAGCAGCGGTCACCGCATTATCCTGAACGCGGACGGCATTTATCTTGCGACGTACGCATCGCTGTGCCTCAACCTGCAGCTCATCACCTGCGGCTGGTACTGCTCGACGCGAGACCCTGCCTCGCTCCCCGTCTCCCAGGTGAACTGTCTTCAGCAAGTCTTGATAAGTGGGAAAATGAATGTTGTGCAAGGTGTTCTGAGTGTATGGGGTAAGCTTCATGTTTAACGGGTTGAAATAACTGAGAAAATGAATGATAATTAATTGTAAGGTGTTTGTAGCGTTGGTTATAGTTTGTTGTTGTTGCAGTCACGGTTCATCGGCGAGGTGCACGGCAGTGGCGTGCTGGTGTATCTGTCCACGTCGTGGCTGCAGCAGCTGTACAGACTTGTGTGCGCCGACAGCTTCTTGCAGCGCGCGGGATACGAGCCTGCGCTCCATGCGCACTGCGCTCTTGTGCGCGCCCTTACAGGTACCGTATGGTCCCCATGCTTTCCATGCTTTGAGCGCCCTCACAGGTACTGCCTCTGCCCAGGACGCCCCCACAGGTACTGCCTCTGCCCAGGACGCCCCCACAGGTACTGCCTCTGCCCAGGACGCCCCCACAGGTACTGCCTCTGCCCAGGACGCCCCCACAGGTACTGCCTCTGCCCAGGACGCCCCCACAGGTACTGCCTCTGCCCATGACGCCCTCACAGGTACTGCCTCTACTCAGGACGCCCCCACAGGTACTGCCTCTGCCTAGGGCGCCTACACCGGTGCGGCCCCTGCCCTGAGAGCCCTCACAGGTTTTCCCCCGGAAAGGGAAGGAGTTTTTACCTCCTTGAGCCTATCACTAACAGCTTTACAAGGTAAACCTGCCCACCATAGATAAGCAACTGACCGCTACATGTACAGATGAGAAACTAACCGCTACGTGTACTCAGGCCACTACGAGTGCTTGAGCAAGTTCAGCGAGCACCTGCCTGGACGGTAGGGGCGTCGGTGCTGGTGCGGCCGCTGCTGCTGTATGGTATCTTCACGAGATCTTCTTGTATTAGTGGAGTGTTGGTGCCGTAACTTACAGGTGTCTTAGATATTTGTTTGCACTAAGTGTGATGTAGTGACCCAGCAGGCATCTGACGTTGAAACAACGTTGATTATTGGTTGATTTCAGGTTGAAATGTTGAACAACCAAAATTAAACGTCATATCAACCTGTCTCTTATACACATCTAGATGTGTATAAGAGACAGCGTCAGTACGACGTTGCATGAAAGATGTTGCTTCAATTTTCATTCTAAACCTCCTTTCACCCCGATCTCAATGTCGTAATGCGTAGTTGATTCAACGTTGATTCAACCACCGAATGCCTGCTGGGGAGTCTCTTGGATGCTGGGTTCTCAGAGCAACTCGTCGACATCGAGCACATTACAGGTTTTAGAAAAGCTCGTCATAATTTCCTATTGAAGTATGATTTTTCGCGTATCAGATGCGTTTATCAATGTCTAGATTGAATATTTTAATAATTAGTAATTAGGCTTACTATATTTTCAGAAAATAATTTTCAAATATTTCTAATTATTTCCCCGTGCAGTTCGGCCAGGAAATTCCATTGCGTGATGTACCAGATTACTGCAAGGCAGCGATACTCCCGGCAATGCATTGGCTGCGTTGTAAGGAAATGTTTAATTCTGTTGGATACATGCAGTGGTCTGCAGCTACTAACAAATGTGGTGTATAGACTTGTGGTCTGCAGCTACTAACAAATGTGGTGTATAGACTTGTGGTCTGCAGCTACTAACAAATGTGGTTTATAGACTTGTGGTCTGCAGCTACTAACAAATGTGGTTTATAGACTTGTGGTCTGCAGCTACTAACAAATGTGGTTTATAGACTTAAGATCTGCAGCTACTAACAAATTTCTGGCCATATGTGTTATTGCTCCGTATTAAGCTGCATGGCAAGTAACACCTGTAATGTTCCCTGTGGCTAACTACTGACATCAAGTTCTTCTTTCTGTTTCATTGTACCGTGAAATAGAATGAGCATCTACGCTAACCCTCGCTGTTTCATACACAGGTTTTATGGCTACAGGTTTTATGTGGCTCCATAAGAACTCGTGTTCTTTTCACAGGCTGTTAACGAGAAGCGGTCAACCATGGCTCTGTTACCTCTGTAGTATGTGTGGGGATTCTGGTTTTAATTTATTTTTCATCGCAAACAAAATCCTCCTTCTCGTCTTGGATACATTTTTCACAGTAGCAGTGCAAGATATTTACTTTTCATTTTTATTGCCTCAGCTAATATTGATATGCTAATGCAATAAAGTAATAGGTGACGGAAAATTAGTATCAATTGCTTAGACGTTTTTCTCGGCTTCATGCAAACCTAATAAAAAAAGACTTGAAAAAAACATAATAAAAATTCCTACATCGTGCAGTTCTAGTATATATGTGTCCTGCTCCGTTTAATGGAATTGATTGTCTTAAGTCAAATAATTTCTGTCTTAAGACTGTCTTAAGTCAAATTGATTGTCTTAAGTCAAATAATAAATAAGTGGGGTTTTCTGACGTTTTTTGATTTGTTTGACACAATTAAAGCCGTGCATCATTTTCTCCCTATGTTTTTGCTAAACGACGTTTATCCAGTTGTTTTATTACTAGCGCCACTTTTCCCGTTAAAGAATTATTTATGATGCCGGCTTGCCGTTATCTTCACATTGATGCAGCAGATAATTCACTTGTCCCAACAATGCCCTGGTGACCCACATTGCTGACTCACTTACAGACGCCATGTGCAGCAGCGCCGCGGACGGCAGGCGCGGCACTCAGCTGCTGTCTGACCACCGTCGCCTGCTGCAGGCCGCCGCCCTGCCCCACCAGACGCAGGCCGCCCTAGCAGGTTAGTGGCAGGGTTCAGCCCCACCAGACGCAGGCCGCCCTAGCAGGTTAGTGGCAGGGTTCAGCCCCACCAGACGCAGGCCGCCCTAGCAGGTCAGTGGCAGGGTTCAGCCCCATCAGACGCAGGCCGCCCTAGCAGGTTAGTAGTGGCAGGGTTCAGCCCCCACCAGACGCAGGCCGCCCTAGCAGGTTAGTGGCAGGGTTCAAGGCAGCAGCCACCCAACCCGAGTCGTAAACTCGCCAGATATAATAAATATTTATTCAACAGGCTATGTTAGGTGTGACTAGTAACTGAACTGTGCGTTTGGTTATCACAGTCCAGTTGATCTCAAATTGTGGATAAACTTCACGGAAATTAAAATATTACACTCCAATACATTTCAACTTCAAGTTTTACACCTCAACTTTTAAATTTTACACCACTACTTCAAAGTTGTACACTTCAATACACTTCATTTTTACACTTCAACTGTTAAACCTTACACTTGAGTTGAGTGTTTGTTTGGTCAGGCACGAAGTTGTGCCGCCGCATCCTAAGCTCGTGCTGGGACACGGTGCTGGGGGTGCTGGGGAGTGCACTGCGCTCCCTGCGCACAGAGCGGCGCTGTGGGGCGGTCATGTTGTCCCCCTTCAGGACGATGTTGAGGGGCGGGCTGGTGGCCGCGGTGGGGGGCAGCAATGCGTTTAGTGAAGAAATGCTCCTCGCGCGCTGCCTGGGCGCCTTGCAAGCCTCCGCCAGACTCGCTACGCTCTTGGGTAAATATTCTTTTCTGTCTCGACCTCACTTCCTCTACTCTAAGAAAAACAACATTTAATAGTGACTGAATTTTTATGTACAGCGTTTCATAAAAAAACTAACAGTACCGCAGTTGAGCACAATAAGCTGACAGCTCGTCCTGACGCACTTTTCTTAATCTCCTTCGCCTGAACTGTGAACGTACAACCTTGATTATGTGTAGACGTTTTCATGTCCAGCGCAGTATTTTTCTGTTTACGTGTTCTGACCCGCGAAATGCAGACTGCTATAAATATATCCAAAGAATATTGGCCACAGCTTCCTTATAGAGAAAAACGGCGACCATACCCTAAATGCGACCAAAACCTCTTCGATTGTATCGGCAAATTTAATCACTTACTGTATCTCCACATACTGAGTTCCTCGACATATTACGGGACTGTAACCATACGTCATTATTGTAAACATATTATTTTTTCCTTAGAGCAAAATTACAAGCAGAAGTAGAAGTGACGGTACGCAATTTTTGAGTTATACAAGATTTGTTGAGTTGATCAAACAATTGCTAATGAGGTTTGGAAGGCAGCTGTTAGGGGAAGGTAATCCTGCTGATGCATTTGTCCGCGCTGGTTTCATAGTATGGGATCCTGATCTGCCAACCCTCTCCCATGCTGAAAACCTTGTGAAGACGAAGTTCAAAATGTCTGCAGTACTTGTCGCATTCTGTCACGATGTATGATCGTGAAAGACCTGCAAAATTACAAGGAAATTAATCATGATATATTATATCTGATTCTCTGCATGTACATGTAACATGTTAGCTTGAGATGTACATCTCTGGTGTACAGGATTACAGAGCAAGTGTGGCTACCACAAGAGACGTACATGTGTATTGTACAATCGCACATGTGTATTGTACATAGAGAACACATGTCCTAATGTCTCGTTCACACCCGACCACAAGTCTGCATGTACACATAACATGTTAGCGTTATCTTGTACACATAACATGTTAGCGTTACCGTGTACACTGTTACACATAACATGTATCTCTGGTGTACAGGATTACAGAGCAAGTGTGGGCTGGTGTTCTCTCTCCTGTCCTCGACATGTTTCCCTGATGACATGTACAGCGTACGTGGCAGTGATGCAGGCAAGCACAGCCTGCGACTGTACAGAGCACATGTGCTGTCCCTCCACGTCATCATGGCCTCTGGCCTCGAACTGGCCTCACACGCGCCTCAATGCTGGTGCCACATTTTCAGGTCACCGAAATATCTAGAATTTATTATTATTCTTATTTTATAGTCGACCTATTTTATTTTCTGGTAACCTCTATCTCATATTTTACTATTATTTATTTACTTTATTTGCTTTTCTAGTGCTCTACATATGTCTTATCCTATTTGTACTCACCGTTTCTGCTCAAAGGTCGGAGATATGACGAAAGGTAGATATGATTTGTGATTAAGTCTGATGCACTTCAGCTGATTTTTATAATGCACATTTTTTCTTTTACATCGATGTTGTGCTCAGAGAGTTCAGCCTCATATTTACTTATCTTAATCGTTCTATTTGTTGATGAGAAATAATGATCAATTAACTATTTAGCTTGTATAGTCTTTGGGTGTCACATAAGCGCCCGCTTCTCAATTTTCTCTGCGCTGTTGTGCCTCGAGGTTCATTTTCAAACAGTTTCCTGAACCTTGGAAATATATTCATATTCAGTTCCGAGATCAAAATGTTGGTTACTCAAGTTATGCTGCTTCAAATTAGCAATGTTATGCCTGTGAATGTGGTGTATCGTGTGCAAATACTGCGTGTACATGTGCAGATGTTGCGTGTACATGTGCAGATGTTGCGTGTGCAGATGTTGCGTGTACATGTGCAGATGTTGCGTGTACATGTGCAGTGGGTACATATGTTGCGTGTACATGTTTTGCGTGTACAGATGTTGCGTGTACAGTTGTTGCGTTTGCAGATGTTGCGTGTACATGTGCAGTGGGTACATATGTTGCGTGTACATGTTTTGCGTGTACATGTGTTGCGTGTGCAGATGTTGCGTGTACATGTGCAGCGGGTACATATGTTGCGTGTACATATGTTGCGTGTACAGATGTTGTGTGTACAGATGTTGTGTGTACAGATGTTGTGTGTACAGATGTTGCGTGTACAGATGTTGCGTGTACATGTGCTGATGTTGCTTGTACATGTACAGATGTTGCGTGTACATGTACAGATGTTGCGTGTACATATGTTGCGTGTACAGATGTTGTGTGTACAGATGTTGTGTGTACAGATGTTGCGTGTACAGATGTTGCGTGTACATGTGCTGATGTTGCGTGTACATGTACAGATGTTGCGTGTACATCAGTGAGCTGGAGCGCCTGATGTTCAGCGAGAGCCACGCTGCGGACGCTACTGAAGGAGGCAGGAAGAGCGGCGTCGCTGGCGACCTCCACGCGTCCAGTTCACGGTGCGTAACGGGCTCCAGAGAAAGTTATTGAATTTATTATTATTTCTGTCAAGAGCTTCGAATAATACTACAAGTGGTTATTCTAGAAAACTTTTTTATTATTGTAAATAAATCGCAATGCCCATTTTTAATTGTTGAATTTTCTTCTGTAACGTTAAGGGCGGGGTCTACCCTCCAAAAAAACTTCTACATTTACTAACGGGTCTTTCTGAAACTTACACCATGTATGTAAAACCAAAAAAAAAACACATTTTGTTCGTATGATTTTTTTCGAAAAATTAATAGAAAACGTGAAATTCATAGAAAACCGACGATGAAGGGGGTACTGTAGAAATCTATCTCCTCCTAGGGTTTTCAAGCTACAACATTGAGACATATACCATTCGATTCGCGAAGATCATATCAATCGAGTAACGAAGCCCGATTTAATATTTTTGCCTTAGTTTTTTATACGCATTTTCCCTTTTTTTCTCATTTTCTTCTAATTTTCTTCAAATTTTCCCCTCTCCCCCCCATTTTGAATCCAAACTATGACCAAATCTATAAAAAATGGCTTCGTTACTCGATAGGTATGGTCTTTACGAATCGAATGGTATATGTCTCATTGCTGTAGCTTCAAAACTCTAGGAGGAGATAGGTTTGCCGTGAAAATAAGTGTGAATGTTGAGGAGAGCTCGACAAAGTCGCGCGTGGACCTCAAAATGCGCTCAATGTAGCATAGATCCCAAACTAAACGTTTCTGGAGCTTGATTCCACTCAAGGATGGTGGGAGCGACTACATGCTCACCTCTCCCTACAAAGCCCGGAGGCACACTGAGCCTCACCTCACAAAAACACTGTATTTGTAGTGCTGCGGCAGCGAATTAGTTCCTATGTAATTACTGAATGAACTCACCCCCCGCCCCCCTTTCATGAAGTGTCGTGTACGTAAAAATCAACGTGAAATGGTAGTGGTACCGTTGGATAGGCCAGAATGTCAGCTTTAAGATGAGACTAAACACGTAACTGCAGCACAACTCGAGTAGACACTATATTTAAAGAGCTCAGCAGGTAATTAGTTCCTATCTAATTACTTAAAGAACTCCCCCACCCGCCCCCCTTTCATGAAATGTCGTGAAATCATAAATCAACGTACAGAGATGGCAGTGGTACCGTTGGATAGGGCAGAATGTCAGAGAGACTAAAAACCGAAAATGCCAAATCCGAAAATTTTAGGGTAGACCCCACCCTTAGAGCTTGCGATATCTGCAACCTTGCTTCAACATTTTTTGTTTAGTGTTCAAATTAATGACTTTTTAAATGATTAATTAAGACAGATTATTGTGATTCTCGAATAAAATTAAAATATATTTGTAAAATGTATTGTGCTAAACCTTAAATAATATTCTTTAAGTATTTTCGATAGGAATGCTTGCGTGGTTCACGATAGCTTTGTTGAATTAAGTTTTATGTTATTACACGAGCGAGACCTCAGGTCAGTGGACTAAGTTAGTTTGAAGGTCACTACAATAAACTATAGTGTGAATGTTGCTCTACAGAGTTAGTGTGCAAGTCGCTGAACTAAGTTAGTGTGCAAGTTGCTAAACGAAGTTAGTGTACAGGTCACTGAACTAAGTTAGTGTGCAAGTTGCTGAACGAAGTTAGTGTACAGGTCACTGAACTAAGTTAGTGTGCAAGTTGCTGAACTAAGTTAGTGTACAGGTCGCTGAACTAAGTTAGTGTGCAAGTTGCTGAACTAAGTTAGTGTACAGGTCGCTGAACTAAGTTAGTGTGCAGGTCGCTGAACTAAGTTAGTGTGCAGGTCGCTGAACTAAGTTAGTGTGCAGGTCGCTGAACTAAGTTAGTGTGCAGGTCGCTGAACTAANCTCATGAGGTGCTCATGGTGTGCTCATGGCGTGATCATGGTGAGCTCATGGTGTGCTCATGGTGTGCTCTTGGTGTGCTCACGGTGTGCTCATGATGTGATCATGGTGTGCTCACGGTGTGCTCTTGGTGTGCTCTTGGTGTGCTCATGGTGTGCTCTTGGTGTGCTCATGGTGTGCTCATGATGTGCTCGCAGTGTGCTCACGGTATGCTCGGTGCTCTATACTCTCGGTGTTCTCAGATATTTCGTATTTATTAACTTAGTCTCTTTTCTGTTTTATTTTGTAACTTATTACCTTATGATGAGTCTAGGACTTTTTAGTCTACGGTTTCGCCGATTCGCGGGCGCCGCCTTCGTCGTCCTCCGTCTCCGAGCCGTCGCTAGGCCTGTCTCCTCGCTCTCGGGCCCCGGATGTACCAATGGACGTGTTCGCTTGCTGAAGGTAGTTTCCCACTACTGGAGAATCTGGGATCTTTCTCAATCAATTGTCCAGTCGTCTCTTGAGTGTTGCAAGGGTGAACTCCTTTCCTCTCAGCACTTTTGGCAAGGCATTAAAGAGCCTCGGTCCTACCACTGCAAGTGATCCCTCACGAAGAGTCTGTACTCTGGCCGCGGCTCGGTTGTTAAATGGGGGAATCTCGCACAGTCTCCCCCTCCTTTCGTTGTAATGTATCACTATTCTGGTCTGACATTCTAAGTTGGGAGGCAGTCCAGTAATCATCTTCCAAGTGTACAGTATGATATACCTTTCCCTTCTTCTCTCCAGTGAGTACAGTTCCAGGTGTTTCAGCCTTCCCCAGTAGTTCAGGTTCAGCTCCCTCATGCCGCTGATCCTGTACGTGAAGGTCCGCTACACTGCCTCTAGTTTCCGCACCGCGCCCGCCTTGAGTGGCGACCAAAGCTGGCAGCAATACTCAAGATTGGGGAGCTCGAGGGCTCTGAAGAGTGTAATCATTGGTGCTGCTTCTCTCGTTCGAAATGTCCGCCATATCCACCCCATCCGTTACCGGCTGCGCGCGACTATTTCCTCGATATGGGCATCGAGCGTGGCTTCAGTACACATCAACACTCCGAGATCTCGAACTAGTTGCTTCTCCTCAATTTCTGTGCCATCTGATGCCAAGTAGCGATGTGGCATCCCGATCTCTGTGCGGTCTCTGTATCTCATTACTTCGAACTTGGTGCTCGTTGAACTGCATATTGTTCACTAGGGCCCAATCGTAGATTGACGATAGATCATCCTGTAACTTCTCGCAGTCTAGGTCATCTGTGATCTTCATCAACACTCTTGTATCGTCCGCGAATGACGATGTAGACGATGTGAGTGAGATCCAAGTCAAATGACGATGTGGGCGAGTTCCGAGTCAATATCGGCAATGTGGATGAGGAAGAGGATCGGTCCAAGCACTGAGCCCTGCAGGACTCCGCTTTTCACCTTTGCTTCTCTCGATTTCGAGTTTCCAATTGCGACAGCTTGTACTCCATCTGTAAGGAAGTTGTGGATCCACCTTAACAGGCTTCCTCCTACCCCCAACAGCCTCAGCTTTCTAAAGAGCACCCCATGGTCAACTTTGTCAAAAGCTTTAGCAAAGTCTAGGTATACCACGTCCACGCCAGCTCCCTCCTCCAGCTGGGCCACTGTGCAGTTTCCATTGTAATTTATTTCTTGCATCTAATGATGATTATTCTTGAGGATGCTTCGTAGATATATGATAGCGTCATAAACTCTGTTGACAATATTATGATTTTAATTCTGTAGTGAAATAATTCGAAGATTCATATGTAGGATGCCAGGGAAATGGTACGGTAGTACACTCCCAGGATAGAAGTGCCTAAGCACGACTTGTACTGCAGGATGTTTGATGAGGCGGCGACACAACTGAACCTGCACGCGGTGCTGGGGTTCCTGCAGGAGCTGTGCGCCGCGTCCCGAGCACAGCTCTTCCCCCAGCCCCACAGCCAGGACCACGTCCCCACCAGGCGGGTCTCGCATGTCCTGCCCTGGCGACGGAAAAAACTCGTAATTATTCGGCGCTGTGTCTAACTTGCGTGTTATCCCTAGTTTCTAATCTTCTTATAATTAAATATTTGGATTATAAAATTCTTTGTTGGTGAGAGAATTCTCTCCCGTCCGGCTGCTCTTAATTTTAATTACCGTACTCATGATGATTCTGAGGATAAGATCGCTCTAGTGATCTGTAGCTCTTATTTTGGTGATCAAATTTAAATTTAATATTTTTTGACCAAATACCGGATTATTCACAACAAAACCTAATTTTGATTGTTGAAAGACATAAACATACATTTATTTCATTTATGCTTAGCAACAAAACAACAAACTTAACTGCGCTACACAATTAAACTGCCTGAACCTAATCCGACCAAATACCGGAAAATTCACAACAAAACCTAATTACAAATGTTTAAAGACGTATGCATTTATTTTATTTATGCTTAGCAGCAAAACAACAAACTTTATTTGCGCTACGCAATTAAACTGCCTGAACCTAATCGGACCAAATACCGGATTATTCACAACAAAACCTAATTTCGATTGTTGAAAGACATATACATTTATTTTATTTATGCTTAGCAGCAAAACAACAAACTTTATTTGCGCTACGCAATTAAACTGCCTGAACCTAATCCGAATGGCAGCAGCGTGAGCGTGGTGGCTCATGTAGCGGGGCGCCGCCCCCTGCAGGCGCTGAGGGCGGCGGAGGGCCGTGGCTGCTGCAGCGGCTGGCAGGGGCGCTGCTGAGGCTCGTACGGTCAGGCCGCCCTGTGCTGCACATCATCAAGGCCTGGGGGGTCGTCGCCCCCCACCTCATGGAGGTCTGGCGGGGGTTACTGGCTTGATTTACTCCTTTGGGGTCGGGAGCAAAGGGTTACGCAAATGTCACTTGATCAGTCCGCTAATTACTGAAAGTTCTCAAGATTAAGCCATCAATCACAGAGAATTTAATCGGCCGCTACGTGTATTTAGACAAGTTTTGATTGTACGACCTACGCTTGGCGGCTGTGGTGAGGGCGCATTGGTAACAATGGGTCTCTTTTAGAATAATATGACGTCGTTTTTTATGCTGAAATATTGGGGTTTGATGAAGAGCTCATGGCAGTGCAGCTTGCAATTGTTTTATATTATATCTCTCTTTGAAAATATCAAGCAGGGCTAAATATATGAGAATGCAAATTGAGAGATCCTAAGTTTACATTCGTGCCTGTTTTTTTTTCATGACCCTCTGAACCGGTGACGTAGTTGCTGATGACCAATTCAGTCAGGTTTTTGCACGTGACCAATGTAGGACTAGATTATTATTGTGGTGGTGCGTGCAGGCTGCGTGTCACCGCGACCGTTGCGTGACTAAGACGGCCGTGGCCACCATACACGACGTCGTGAACTGTCTGCTAGCCAGCCAGACCGAACTGCCGCACTTCCACTTCAACGAGGCTGTCTTCAAGCCCTTCCAGAACTTGCTGTGTCTTGAGATGTGCGATTACGAAGTCCAAGATCAGGTACTCTATTAAATGTCTTCCACTCATTCTTCTTATTTCAAGTTGAAGTTATGCCAAATATTTCGATTAACTCTTCGAAGTTCGTTTCAAATGCGAAGTTCATTGGCCGATTTTGAAGTGCAAGATCAGGTCGTATCAAGTATTTCCTGGCAGTCGTGTTTATCCATTTTGAAAATAAATCTATGTCAAATATTTCAAATTAGTAAACATTTGTCAGTTATAAGGAATTGAGTTGTTTGATTGTACATGGTGGTATTTGGAGTTTAACTAATTAATTAGTATTGATATTGATTATTATCCAGTCGGTACCTATGAAGCAGAGCTAGCATTCTATGAACTATCATATTCAGCTCTATCATTAGTGGACTAGTAATATGAGTACTGGTCTCCACGCGTCCATGTCTTACATATTTCCCACAATCCCTGACATTGTTCAGATCGTGAGCAGCATTTGTGAGTTCGTGGAAGGATCAGCAGCAGAGATCAGGTCAGGCTGGCGGCCGCTGTTCGCTGCTCTTAAGGCCGTACGCCCCCCGCCAGCGTCCCCCCTGCACCCCCATAATATTGGTCAGTATGCCAGGCATCATCAAACTAACGAGATAAACATCAAACTGATAACATAATATATTCATTCAATAATTACTTTCATGCATGAAGCTTCTCTCAATGTATTCAAATTGTGCACATAAATTGTCATGACACAAGTAACGTAGGCCAGTTTTGTTGGAATTTTACAATTGCCTCATTAGTTTTATTTTGAACATTCGATAGGGTTATCTTGAAACTGAATTATTTCTGGTGAATTTACAAACTGATGGTTGAGAGGCAAACCCGCCGCACTTTGCTATTCAAGATCATCATATACGATTTTTCTATATGACCTTCCACAATTCAAATTTGTAAACATTATTTATCCAGCTTTATACCACTGCATCCAAACGAAAGTATGCAGTCTAAGTTATGTTACTTCCTGATAATATATACCGTCAGTTCGGAGTTGCCGCTGGCTGCAGCACCGTGCAATTAATTAAGAGACCTGTACCGTTAAATCTGTGTCAGAAAATGCGCCAGAATGTGCGCTATAATGTTCTATTATAAAAGCATTAAGCATCTCGTATCTTGTGCTTCAGGAGCCGTTGGAGAAATTCGACTTCTGCGCGACATTTTCGACGCGTTCCTGGCGACGGACAACCTGCAGGTGTTCGCTAACGCTGCCCTCGACTGCATACTCTGCCTTCTGAACCACGTCAAGGGTTCTGGTGAGTCCTGCACTGCTGCTACCATCCTGATTTATTTAACTTCAATTTGAATGTCTTGATATATTTTTGGTCTGAGTTACCCCAATTAACCTTTGCACTGCTGAGTCATGCCCTTCGTAAGGCGGGGGCCCCGAGTGTGGGGAGGAGCGGGTGCTGCCCTGGGGCGAGGTGGTGGCGGGAGACGAGCTCTGCATCAACGCCCTACGCTACCTGCACACCACCTGCGCCATCATCGCTGCCATCATCACCATGCCCGCCTGCCCCATCTTCCATGCTGGGAGACCCATGCAGTAGTGGTACGGGCGGACGGGGTAGAAGGTACGAGGGAGACCCATGGTCATCACCATGCCTGCCTGCCCCATCTTCCATGCACCCTCCGGGTACGTCATCACCATGCCCGCCTGCCCATCTTCCATGCTCCCTCGGTACGTCATCCATCACGCTAATCGTGACTAGCGCCTTCACTGTTTGTCTCTGATTAATACTGCGTTAGCAACTCTGTCCAGTCTGTTGTTTTTATGTGCGTATTGTCAGTCAACTAATAGAGTTGACTGAAAATTTATTTTGACTAATAAACTATCAGAGTTTTTCCTCGGTGCACGATCTCTACAGGGCATTTGTAACTGAATTTAGTGCTACATTATTGTGATATATGGCGTGCTCTGACATGCCCCCTGCTGCAGACTCTGACACGCCCCCTGCTGCAGACTCTGACATGCCCCCTGCTGCAGACTGTGCGGGCCCGAGGAAGGCCGCGTGGTTGACTGCTTCATCAGCCTCGTGGACGAGGAGCTGCTGGCACGGCTCGTGCGACAGCTCCCGACGTCTGGTGCTGGGGGCGACCTCGCCGTGAGTTATCTTATCTACTCAGGGTATACTTGTTATCTTATCTACTCAGGGTATACTTGTTATCTTATCTACTCAGGGAATACTTGTTATCTTATCTACTCAGGGAATACTTGTTATCTTATCTATTCAGGGAATACTTGTTATCTTCCACGATTCCGTCTATCGTTCACAAGTGTAGTCTTGATTAATTTCTTAATGTAACTTCATCTTGAGATCTTTATTTGCAGCGGATGGGGTGAAATTCGACTCCAAGATTTGTATAATGGTATCCAATTCCAATGTATCATAAGAATCAAGTAAAGTTTATTAAACATGCACTCTACTGACAATCTACTTGCCAAACTTTCTAATGGCCTCCCACAACGTACTATTAAAAGACTTAAAAGCTGACATTAAATTCGAATGCAGTATTCAAAGTACTGCAAGCTTGCCTTACATTCAAATTGCCTTCTCCAGAGTAAAATTTGAAGTGTTAAAATATTGCGTTGAATATTATTGTTTACCTTGCATTCAAGTAACGTCATGAAAGTAATACAAAAAGCGTCCTAATCTCCTCATTGTGTAGGGGGTGCGGGAAGGCACCCTCTGGCCGAGGGAGGAGCGTGTGTCCCTGAGCGCCGTGTGTGAGGCGTGTGAGGGCGCTGCCAGCAGAGGGCTGCTTGTCTGGTACTCGCTGCTGTCAGGTCTTGCTGGCACTGTCATCATCTGCCAGCCTCGCTGTCAGCCTCATGTGCTCGACACGCTCTTCTCACTCATGCGCACGCTGCCGCAGCAACCAGGCAAGCACTGCTTTATCTCCACTGGAATTAACTCATTTCTGTATTCATGTTCGAATATTAAGGGGTTGGGGTTATTTCAATTACGTTGATTCTTGCGGAGAATGCATTACTTTATCATATTCTTTCTAACGATCGATGTCACTGTCAGAATATAGTATTAGTGATTATATATGAATAGTGGCAGTGTGGTGCAGGGTTGCTGTTCGGCCTGTACTGCGTGAACCACGTACTGCTGCCGCTGCTGCAGGACTGGCTGCGTCGTCCTGCTAGCGTCAGCTCCTGCAAGGACGCAAGTCGCTCAACGGACTCCGTGAACCCCGTGCCGCCGTCGTGGGAGTTTGCTGCCACATTCAAGCAATACGTCGGCCTCACCACCGACCTCGTCGTCGGGTACCTCAATACTTATTTGACCTCGCCCACTGATGAACACTCAGGTGAACTATACCGTCGCTTCTGCTGCTGCAGGATTTGCCTTATGACCCTTTGCTGTTACATTAGCTACTGGAAGCCTTACGGCATGTTTTGTGTGCACTGCTTATGCAGCTTTGCAACGATACAACCTTACTACTGAACAATTAGCTTAAAATTATTTTTTCTGTAGGTAATATATATTATACAGCTACTGGAAACCTTACGGCATGTTTTGTGTTCACTGCTTAGGCAGCTTGCAACCATGCAACGTTCCTACTGAACAATTATCTTTTAGTTAGTTTTTTGTGTAGGTAAATTTGTAATAGGATACTACATAAATATATAATCAAATGATTTGTGTGTGATGTACATTTTCCATGCATTTAACAAACGTTTCCTATGGATTTTTTATACATTTCCTGCGCATTTTCCGAACATTTTCAGAACCTTCTTAATATATTTTTTTGAACGTTTGGCCGTGAAGTGAATCAAATAATGTAATGGTTTATTCACCTTTAGCTTCCTCAGTACATTGATCTATCTGTCTTACTGAGTAACTTGCAGCAGTTAAGGCAGATTTATGAAGAGAATATACTTGATATTAATCTCGTTTCCGCAAATATAACGTCTGTAAAAAGCGTTTTATAGATAGTGATGCTATCGTCTATAAGTTACCTTCTTCCGAGACTGACGGTTTATCTAGATGACTTCTATACTACTGAATGCAGATGACAATCGTATGGGAATTACTTCCCAAAATAGGTGAGAGGTAATTAACTTTCTTCCCATGCCAATAATGTTCTTCAGTCCTGATTACAGCAGATAATTTAACCACACATGATTAGCTCTTAATGCTACAGCTGCTTCAAACGCATTTTTTTATGTACGAGTAGGTGAGCTTGAGCGCAAGGGCGCGGTGCTCATGCTGCAGCAGACGCTCGTCGTGCTCGTGGAGTGCATCGCGCAGTCCAACGAACTCATCGCCAGGCTCGGCTGCTCTTGCTTCAGGTCAACCAGCGTCCAGAAATGCCCAAGTGGCCTTGTGTTTACTCATTGAAGCTCTAGGGCTATTAAGGCTTCCATTAATTGACCAGTCGAGGCTCCATTTGATTCCATTAACCATTAGAAGAACACATCGTTTGTTCGTTTGTTGAGATTTGCTAGAACTTCACGTTGTTTCATCTGATTTATAAAGTAGGTACTTCGTATTGCCACGCGCAAAATTGTTAGAATAATTATTATTTTCTAGACACGTGGTGTGCAGCTGTGGACCTCTGCTACCTCCCCAGCTGTGGGACATTCTCCTGGCTGGTCTCATCAGGGCTGTTAAGGTAAGTTTGTCACGTTCGTACTCTGTCGAGCTATTCTTCCTTATTCCAGTCATTGATCCCGGGACATAAATGCTATTCATGTCCATGCGCTGCAGCCATCGCTGTTAATTTGATTGCAGTTGGTGCTGGCCGTTTGCTTCGACGTTTGCTCGCATAGTGTGCCGGGCAAAATATATATAACCATTGAGCTCCATGAAAATTATTCATTTTTCTATGCTACGTCCTTGTTAAAAAGTTTAAAGGCTATTGAACAGATTTATTTCTTTCTTATTACATCATTCATGTAGGTTTTATCTGGCGTTATAACAGCTGCAGGTAAACCATCATGTGTTCGTTATGACGTTGTTGTCGTAAAGGTATTTCCGTACTTGAACATTTCAAGCTGAAGAGTTATTCAGGATCAACTCAATCAAGGCGTCCGTTATTACCTTCTCTTCCCAAGTTTAATTAAAATAATTCTGATCCTTTTGTAAAATCCGCGCAAATTTACTTGTATACCTCCATATGATTATCATAGAAATGAAAACTTGTTCTAGATATTGAAATTCTGAGCACTATATCATGACAGCAAGTAATTTGTTTGTGGTGTGCAGGTGAGCCTGTATCCGACGCTGCAGCTCGTGTCGCTCTTCAGGCGCGACTCGCCCAACTTCTACGGGGACTTGGGACGCGTTCAGGTCGCCGCTCGTCGGGACTGCACCGAGGCTCACACCGCACGCTTGAGGCACCTTGCCAACCAGGTCATAACCTCAAAACCTTACTACTCTTAAGTTCAACTATTTTATTAAGATTAACAAGAATGCTTTTGGCTAATCCCGTTCAGAGGACTATATACTTTCTTAGACACAAATGTCATCTGTTTTCCCGAGTCTCTTAATTGCTTTACGTCACAATGAGCAATACCAGAGATTATTAATCTTAGACAAGAAGCGCATTGTGCTGAAAAAACATTTGTAAATGTGCAAACCAGAAATAAATATCCGTTCCAATATCCATTGCAGGTATTCCTTCTGGAGTCCCAGCATTTAGAGTCTGTAGCCTCAGCTCTCTACGAAGGGTCCGACACCGAGGATCGTTCTTTCATCTTCCTTCTGTACCCGAATCTTGGGCCCGACGAAACTGAAAGCCTCCTCGTAGGTGATAAATATGGCAGTCTGAATAGTGGTCACGACGCTGACTTCAGCCCTAACTCTGCGAGGAAATTCAGTGCCTCTGAATTGAGATGCAGCGACCTCCTGCAAGAACAAATGGAGCCTGTCAGAGTCCCTTTCCGATCTGTCGTTATTGGCTTGCTAGCAAACCAAGTTTTATTGCAAACCATAGGAAGTGTTTTGATAGAAGGATCTTGTCATATCATCCCTAGCTTGGCCAATGTCCTGATGCAAGGAGTCGAGTATAAATGCATGTTTGATAAGACAGGCAAACATCATAGTTCTTCCGCTAGCCATAACGAACACTCGGCTGAAGATCTTCCTGGCCTACTGAGGAACTTGCAGCCTCATCATGTGCGCTCATTGCTTAGCGCTCTCGATCTATCGTATTCCTGCGCCGTGCAGTTCGATATGCGACCAGGCCTGAAATTCCTCATCCAGAAAGTGGCTATGTGTGATCGAGCTGCCAACTTATATCGTCAAGCGGGTGCAAGTTGGACCTTACGAGCGGTTACTCTCATTCACTTGGTCCTGGACGCTCACAAGAAGAAACTGGTCACAGTCGACGCTGTGAGGGAGGTATTGAAACGACAAATCTGCGATGCGACGGATGAAGCAATGCAACACGGGTTACACGTAAAAGAATACCCGAACATGTCCCCTTCACTTACTCACAATGGATGTTCAGGAAAAAAAGATTTTCAAAGACCTACTACTCTAGTTGACAAGAACTTGGAAGAGTACATCAGACTTCTAAGTGGATGCTTCAAGGATTTGTGCGACGTGTACTTGGACTTGCGTGCCAACAAAGAAAAACGTGAAGCTGAGATCGATAACGTGAGTGACCATGAACCACTTTTCTTTCTCTCCATCAAAGCGGATGAGTTCTGTACTGAACACCGTGTTAATATCGATCAGTGGGAGAAGAGTTTGAGACAATTTGATCGAAAGTTCTTGAAGGGGAAAATATTTCACCCTGAGGAGGCAGAAGGCTATGAAGATCTCTACGCCAGCTCCTCTGACATGGAAGACTCCGAGCCTGGAGCCCCAATGATGGAAGTAACGACCGAGCCTTCAAACGCGACAGGAGACGACGGCAGGAAAACAAACACATCAGCACCAGAAACTCCCGTTAGAAATCCTTTTATGCTCTCAGATTTTGTTGACTCCTCGGCGAGCTCAAAAGCTGGCGACGCGTCAGACTCGGACGACTCGAGTTTGCCGGAGTTTAGAAACGGCGACTCCGGAGTCGCAAGTGTCACAGGTTTGTATATCTTGTTTTGACTGGCGTACAAAATTTGTATTGATAATTTTTTGGAATAAGTATTATTTTGAACATTGTCTTAAAATTCTAGTTATTTCTAAATTCAGAGGTTATTCTGTGTAAAAACTATCGTTTCTAGAATGATAGAAACTTTCGTCATTTACCAACTGTTTTTAGTAATTTTTAGTTTAATGATTACAATGCTAAATATATGTTGATCGATAGTAAAGTTAACTCCGTTATACGATCATAACACTAACTCTGGACTAGACGTTGAACAAAGTTATATCTGTTAGACGATAACAATGCATTATGATGGCCAGCTAACGGCGAGGAGCAGGTGTACCGTGTGACGACCCGCCAGGAGATCGGCAGCATCGTCGACGACTACCGCCGCCGCAAGACCGTCCACGCGCCCCCGGCTAGCGCCGTGCGCCGTAACCCATTCGACCCGCAGCCGCGTGGAGATGCCGGGCCTGCGGTGCCGCCTGAGATCTACAAGCAGCGCGACGACAGCCTTACCAAAGTAAACATTACGTGTCTGAAGGTCTTACTTACGTGCAGATGCAGGTCTTGCATGACTATAGGGATTCTGCACTATGTCGGTAGTTTGTCTTGTGATTTTGTTGCACTCATTATCTCTCTTGACAATTTTTTTAAATGATAATTGGATGTGTGTCTGAGTACTTGAGCTCGAGTGTTCTAGAATACAGCCCTAAAAATTAATGGCTGTGAAATTGATGCTGATTTTATTTAGTCAAATAATCTCTTTCAACAACCGAATTATTATTTACATCTATTGTTGTCAATCACGCTAATTGAACCCGTTATAATCATGGAGGGGATTCTTCTGAACAATTGAAATCCAGTCCCCTATTGTTTTCCAAATCCCGTGATATTGTCTAGCTGTGATATTCTTTCTTCGAATTGAGAACTCAGCGAGAAAAAAATGAATACATCTTAAACGACCACGTACAAGTTGTTAGTGAGAGTATTTATCAGCAAATATGCTGCGCAGGTGTCAGATTACTGTTGAACAAACAACATCATAAGAAATTTACTCACATCAAATCGTATAACTGCTGCTGATACTGGATTATAAGATTATCGGTAAATTTTGTCAGGCAAACAAGTTCATATCAAATAGTTTCAAAGCATCCTACAGCTAACAGAAATATTTTCCGCCTAGCAAGTGAATACAGCTCCTCAGTATTCGTAAACGAACAACATGATGGTATAGTACGAATGTAAAGTAAGCACCGTCAAGGTTTTCTACCTTGAAGCGTTTAGCTGCAGTAGACATCCACCTTGTACTTTGATCACCAGGACAGCGAGGCGCAGTGCCACGTGTGGACGGAGTTGCTGACGAGTTTGTTTGATCTGCTGAGCGAACTCTCCGACTCTGACCTGCGCGTGCTGCTGCCACTGGTCTTCCCGAGCCTGCAGAACCTCACGGCTGAGGCCACTCACCCTCACCTACGTCAGCTCATCGCTCAGCTGCTCGCCAGACTCGGCTCCATCTACGGCTTCAGTCCGGTCTCTTGAGGCTGTAGCATTGATCATTTTTTTATTTTTCCTTTACTGTATCGTCTAAATTTGAGAACATTTCTTGAGACAACTCGTCATACAAGCTCGAAACAAAGATTCCGGTTCTGTCAGTTCATGTCCACTGCTGTTATTCTTCGATTTTGTTGAGGTCAGAAATTAACCAGGCTCGGGTTGAAAAGGTTATTGTTTGTTCTACAGCCATATCTACGTTCTGATGTGTGTTCATCGAGATCTTGCTACATTTTTTCAGTGTGAATTGAAATTTTCCCTACTGTCAAACTTTTCTTATATATTTTATGAAAATTGCGTTTTTTCTGAAGTCAGCAGATATCAAAATCATTCAAAATAAGAGGCACTTGCAGAGAATAACCTCTCAATAATTTTGAATTATTCTGTACAAAAATATGAATTAACAGTTACATACAACGCTTATTCAGTCTCGTGTAAAGGCAGGGACAAATTATTATGCATTCGTTAGTTGTGTTTATGGTAGAATTATAAATAATAATGACTTGGAAGGAAACTTTTATTTCATGGACATTCGCATTTATACTACTTAGTGCGTGCCAAAAAAAAAAAAATATCTACCACCGAATGTTCTCCATGATCACGAATAGGCCGTTACAGTTTACCCATTCATGAGTCTGTCTTAAGTGTATTGGTGTAGTGTGAACTGATGGCAGTGTCGTGATACTTCACTCTGGCTTGTGCTACAATGGCCACAAGGCAGTCTTCAACAATTCTCTTCTAACCATTATTATTGAAATGATTTTCTTTGCCGTAGTGAAACAAATAAAGCGAAGTTAAAACTGGATAATCATTCCTGGGACATGTAACATTTTTTATACTTGTGTTAAGTTTCGTGTTATTTTCTGTTCATGCCTCGGATATGAATGCACTGCCACTAGTCGAATCCCTAAATTAATTTATAATTAAAAATATAACTTCTAGCGGGTGTTCAGTGGACCAGTTGAGCCCCTGTAGTTATTCTAAAGTTTTGTTTCATTTCCGTTGATCCGCCTCGTAATTTGGATCACATTCTATGTTGTTATTATGTTTGTAGTAATTATTCGGGTTGAATCGATCTGCTGCGCTTTCGTTATCTATTGAGTCTTTGATGGGTGATCTTGTAGATGTCGTTGACTGTGGAGCAAACGCCGTGTTTGGTAAATTTTCATTGCGTTTCATATTTGCTTTACTAACTTGTATTTGTGTGCGCTTGGGTATGTTCTTGTTTTGTGCGCGCTTGGGTATGTTCTTGTTTATAATCACGTATTGGTCTATATTTCTGGTAACTGTGGTAATATGGTATATACCTCACGTTTTGCTAATTATATTTTGCTGGAAGTGATATGGCTTCAAATTTTCGGGCTTCGGCTTAGTTGTCAATAATAACTAGTCTGGTATGTTGCCGTGTTAATGGTGGTCTAGTCATTATTGTTAATAGAGACTGAATTACTTTTCTCGTTGCATTTCATTCTTACTGTGTGTTATTTTTTAACTCGTGTAATATAATTAATCCATTATAACTTCAAATGTATTTCTACTTATCACATGGTGTAATCCCAGGCTATCCCTCACTGGTATGCACGCTTGAAATGCTACCGAAGGCCCAATGGTAGCCTAATCTCATTTGATTTTACATTTGCTGAGGTCCAGGGGTACATGTTTTTGCTTCGCTTATCATTTGGTTGGTTTATTTTTTATCATTTCACTCTTAAGCTCACACTTTGATATCGATGTCTCGAAGCTTTCTTGCGAGATCATATTCAGTATAATATAATATCGGCTCCTAGAACTATCGCTCGTGAGAAAGAATCCTATTTTTTTTATTTGTGTAATGTTGCGCAAATTTCCATGCTGGTGTGATTATATCATTGGCGGAAAACACAATTTCAATCACGGTTTCAGACTTATTATTCTGATCGATGGGTTTCAGCACCTATTCAATCTTCTCATTGATGTTGACAATAAAGTGTTATCAATGTAATCCGTGTTTAATTGTGATCATGCATTTGCTCTCACTCGTAGGTAATATTGAGAGAAATTTCCCACGCACCACGTGTCTTTTCCTTTTTCCTGGCTTACATTGTACAATGTAATTTAATGAATTCTTGAATCATAATTCCGGAGAAAAATTTATCTTCGTAGTTCGTACTATTGAGATTATACCTACTATTTTAATTTTGCACTAATTTAGGGAGCGTCCTATCATAACCTCCACTCAAGTTCGGTCCATCCACTTCCTCATTGATTAAAAGCTTTCGGGTTAGCCTACACTAATCGGGCTACGGGAATGTTATGTTTTATATATTTAAATCACATCTTGCCAGTGATAATTCAATGTTCAATAGCCATAACATGGTTGAACGGTGATCCTGGGAGCGAGTTGTTGCATCACGCAAACTCATCCGAACATTAAAGACGTTGTAAACAAGTGATACAACTTCATAATGTCTATGAAATCCTGTTGGATCATTCTAGGCGTTGCAGGTGACAAATAGTGGGTATTGCATAACGTTAAAGTTGAACGTGGTCGTGTTCGAATGGTCGTAGTTTTGAATTGTAGTTTTTTTTGTATGAACAACTTATAAAATTATAATAATAATGATCGAGTCTGAGGTTAGCTAGAAACTACAGTTGAGTTGACGGTTTGAGTTTATGGCCTGTGGATTATTTTTTTATTCCTATTTCCTGGTGCTGGGATAGTTAGGAATATTTGATATGCCAGAAAATCTGAAAGAGTTATAAGATTTTATATAGATGACCAGTGTCACATTGTGTTGAACCAAAAGTAGCAAGATTCAGGATGGAGTGAATTAAACATTGAGTAGTGAGTACTCAAGTGTAAAGTGTTTAATATTCTTATTGTCTCATTCAAATTGGACATTTAAAAGGTAACTTTTGCATTTTGGCTAATTTTCTAGAATACTGATTACTGAGTGTGAGTGAGTAGACTGGCACTGGGCAGGAATCAGGATAACAAATTGATGATGACCTTAGAGACTAGTGCTTAGTCACCTTACAGGACACAGCTCACAGCCTCTGAGCCTCACACAGAACACAGGTCACAGCCACTGCACTGCCAGTCTGCCACGCAGCCACAGACCTTAATAATTGACACCTAATTGACACAATTAACCTAAAATTGTAGGTATGTAAAATCATTGATTCACAGTGATTTAAAAATAATACATTTAGAAATATGTTATTTTTTGTATTTTTCTCTGAAGAATATTGAAAAGGGCTGTAGGCAGGGTGGAATTCTAGAAATGGAGGTTCACTTATAAAAAAGCTTTCCACCCAAGGTGGAATGCTTTCCTTAGATACAGTGCTCTGCCAGGTGACTAACTATAAATGAAAAGTCAAAAGGAGGATCAGAAGTGGACAAACTGTTTCAATTGTATAGTACCTCTGATTTGTTATAAAATTGTTTGAATGTTTCTTGTTTGATAAATATTCTCTATTTTTCTTTTATTTAATGGATTTTTTGAAATTTTTCCAGGCTTTTTGTTTGTAATGATCAAGTTTAAGTTAAGTATTTAGTTAACCAGTACTGTAGTACATATACCATATTTGGGGGCTCTGGAAGTGGAAAGTTCCTGGACTTTCCAACCTTTCAGGTCCTGCTTTCCAATATGCTATGTGTACTGGTTAATTTAATATCCCTCTAGAATTCCACACTGGCCTGTAGGAATGGGTAAAATTGGCTAGATTTTCACCTCTCTAGTTTTTCCTTTATATTAAGCTTTGTTTTAGTTCCATGCATCGTTGATTGTTGAAATGGTGACGTCATACATTTGCGCGTCAAACTACTGCCAAAACACTAGGTCTTGGCTTGGCCATCTAGCGGGAAAATATTGAGATCCAAAGAGAGACAATGCACGCTACCCAGTGAGATCATCGAAAAATGTGTCAAATTTGACAGTTGACCTTGCTCTATCAAATAGCCATGGTCAGGAAGATGTGCCAGGTGCGCGGGAATTTATTTTGTCATTTTAACGACCTGCGCGGTGCGCCGTACTATGCTGGTAAAAAAAATGCGCCGTGCACTGTACTTTAGAAAGCTAAAATAGTTCTACTATTTTAGTCGACAGTATACAGGAGTATATTGACAACGCGAGTCGAACTGACAATAATAAAATGTAAGACATGTCCGGGTTACTTCTGACTCTTCCGCTTGTCCGCCTTGTCGGATACGGAACGTACGGCAATCGTAAACTGCGGCTATTATACATACGAAATGTAAACAGACGGTGTTCAGTGTTGCCATATGACTTTGGAGAAAATTTCTTCTAAAATAAAGTTCTAGATTTCTCATTCACCAAATTTCCGTATCAAGAAAAATCATATATTACCTATTGAAAGATAATTAAAGGCATACTGTGCTGAGTAATGTGAGTATTACGTCTGTTCCTCCACAAACTGCTCGTGCGCGGCAGCGCGACGTAGAATTGATGGCCGGGATTGCGTGAACACGTGCGCGAAGAGAATCAATTTTCATTACATTGCGCCAACTGTGCACAGCAATAGCGTAAAAAAAGTGAAAATGCGCGGGAAAATTCACCAAAAACATACATCATCCTGAGTGTGGCCAATAGTGAATAACTGTTTGTATAGGAAGAATATTATGGTTTGAGACTTTTAAATACGTCTGTGAATATATTAGGAATCCTTTGAGTATACTTGTATTTGCTGATTTCAAGTGGTAAATAAATTAATAGATGATTAAGTTGAGAAATGGATTTAGACACATGAAAACTAATTCCGTCACAACTTGAATTGGACACACACAGATCGTTCCAAGCTGTGTACAAAAATTAAAATTTTCTTAATTAAAAGCTTAATAGTTGTTATTTAAAAGCATAATTAAGTAGTGTTCAATATTTATTAGTGTTCTAATTCAAAGCCGTGTTGTATTCCAATACAGCTCACACAGCAAATGGAATTCGAACACGTGGATGACGGCATTACATATCAGTAGAATTTGAAGCGCAGACGGAATACGCCTCACCATGCGCCGAATATAGCCACACACAGTGACGGAATATAGGGATTTGGTAGGTTTGCATTCTAAAGGCTTTTAAATAAATATGGCCACATTTTGTGACGTTTCGTTGTTGCTGACGCGTAGTACGGTGTTTTGAGAGTCACATAAAGCAAACAGAACTTGAGTAACGCATACGGTTATTTTTTTATAGTTTTTCATTTCTCGATGCGTCCTTAATGTGACGGAATATACCGCATTTACCCTATTCTGAGGTAATTCATCTCTCATGAGATGATGAGATCCTTGAAGCCTTCTTTATAGGGGTTTCAACATTTATTAGGCTGGAGGCCTTTTGCCAATTCTAAACAATTAACATTGCAGAACATCTATAGCTTGTTGCAGGCTTGAACTTGCAACGCACTGTTTCAATTTTGCTTTGCTTAACCGCCTGGCCTCTTTGTTGATTTTGACCAGAAACTGGCACACAGAGCTGGGATCAAACCAGCGCCTCTCTGCACCAATGTTGGTACTGGCCCAGTGGTTACAGTTCAGAGTACCAAGATTGGCGCAGAGAGGCGCGGGTTTGATCCCAGCTCTGTGCGCCAGTTTCTGGTCAGAATTGGCAAGGAGGCCGGGCAGTTAAGCACAGCAGAATTGTAGCAGTGAGATGTGAGTTCAAGACTGCAAAATGCTGTGAATGTTCTGCTATGTTGAGAATCGGCAACAGGCCTACGGCCTACTAAATGCTGAAATTGTTAATAATAATAATAATAATCTGGCAGAAATCTTGCGATTCTGGAAATGGCGAGAAAGCTCTAGTTGTGGCCCTAAGGTTAGAAGTTTTCCATGCTTGGTTCTAAGTGACAAATTTATTTACATTAAAGATCTTGCAGCCTGATAATGCCATTTTTTTAACAATTAGTTACTGTTTAATGGGGCAATAAGCCATAAGGGTCCAAGTTGTAGTCCAAGGGATGGCTCATGGCTGGAACTGAAAGGGTGGGGGAAAATATGGACTCACGGCAGTCCTCTGTCATGGCATGAAAATGTTATTGTAGCAAAACTAATTGAAATAAACTAAACTTTAAACAGTGGCATGAACTTCAACATTTTTCCTATCTATGTACTATAGCATAAACAAAGTTAAGAAACCATAGATTTACTTGCTCTAAAAAATCCCAGAAAAAAATTAAAAACTAAAAAAGTGATATTATGAAAAAGTACTTCTGCTAGTCGGTGTGTATAGAGGGTAGAGTCTGGTAGATTTATAGGACATAAAACTAGTAGATCTATTGATAGTGCTGTGCACTGTGCAATCAGCTACCTATCTATTATGTGACTCTTCAATGTTCAGGAGATCTGCATTCCTGAAGTGTTTTTGTATATTGAAGCCAGTTAAATGGTCAATATTTAGCTCATTACCTTGCTCCATGCAAACTTTACAAAGCTAATGAATAGACTTATCAATAATTGTGTACCCAAAAATCCCTAAGTGGTGAACACCACCTTGGCCCGTTGGCCATTATTGAAGGCAATAAGTGCCCTTTTTAGCCATCCATTATGATCCATATACTGTTATTGTTAGTAGGCTAATTGCAACATAAAAAATAACACCTCAAAAATACAAAAAAGCTGAAAAAATCAAATAAATAAAAAAAATCATGAAAAAATCAATAAAATCATTGATTTTTGATTAAAAAATAAAAATAAAAAAAATCGCCAACCCTGCTGGGTAGTAAGGGACACCCCCCTCCTGCCCATGGTAATACGGGACACCCCTAAAACATATTTGCAGTAGGACCTTGGTTAGCAAAGGATCCAGTTAACAAAAAAATTGGTTAGCAACATAAAATTTTGATTACATTTACCATGCTCAGCAAAAAAAAAAGTTTCACTTAACAAACCAGTATACAGGTATGCACATACAGCATATACTAGATTGGAATTTCCTACTTATGAAGGAAATCATGTGGCTCCAAAGCAATAAATTTTTATTTATTTGGAATCTTTTGGCCTAATTGTGCAGTTGTATGAACAGTTAGCTAAGTGATGATTGATCTAGCAGAAATCTTGCAGCTCCAAAATATATATATTATGATACATATAATGTGCAACTGCACATACATTATATGCAATTATTTAAGTATCAATGAAATAGAAAAATCAATAGAATTTTTTAATTTCTGTGAAATTTAAAATTTCTAAAAAGTGGCCCAAAATTAGGCCATTCCGATGTTTTGTTGCCATCTTTAAAGTTTGTTAAAAAAATTTCATGTTAAAAGACAAGCGACTTGGTTAATTTGGGTTATATAATTAATTACTGAAAATGTATTCTTGAAGCAGTTGATCATTTTGATGTGAAAATATTCAGTAACTGCAGTATGTCTTTTTGTGCCTCTCATGAGATGATGAGATCCTTGAAGCCTGCATTAAAGATTGTCTTATTCAGTGCTTATGTTTTGTTACTGAAAATAGACAATAACAACTTGAAGTATCTTGTGGCAACACTTGCAAAACATAGCCAAGTAAAATTCAACAACTTTTCAAGTCTTATAATTCAAATTTGTAACACACTGACTGAACTAAAAAAAAAATGATTTATTAACTAGCAGTTTCATCCAGTATGGTTGTGTCAGCATCATTCGCTGTTTGTAAAATGCAAGTATGAACTTTATGATAGCATGCAATAAATGTGCCTATAAGCATATCATCACACAGTGGCAAGATTACAACCCACTGTAAATTTCTCTGTCAAGTTTTCATCTTAAATTGTTAAATTAATTAAGTTTTTAAGGGGAGCGTCTACCCTAAAATTGAAAATTTTTACTTTTTCGGTTTTCATACTAATTTTAAAGCTGACATTCTACCCTATCCAACGGTACCACTGCCATCTCTCTACGTTGATTTATGATTTCACGACATTTCATGAAAGGGGGGCGGGTGGGGGAGTTCTTTAAGTAATTAGATAGGAACTTATCTATGCTACATTGAGCGCATATTGTGGTGCGCGCGGGACTTTGTCGCGCTCTCCTCAACATTCACACTTATTGTCACGGAAAACCTATCTCCTCCTAGAGTTTTGAAGCTACAACAATGAGACATATACCGTTCGATTTGCAAAAGAAAGATCTACAATTCATCGTAAACGTTTTTCCAATTTTGTTATAGTTTGGATTTTATTCTGCCAAAAGGGGGGGTGTGGGGGGGGAAATCAAAAAATTTCCGAAAAATTTACAAAAAATGCCGCCACACCCACAAAAATGAGAATTTCAAAAAACGTTCACGATGAATTATAGATATGGTTTTTAAGCATTGAATGATATGTGTTTCGATGTTGTAGCTCTAAAACCCTAGGAGGAGTAGGATTTCTACGGTACCCCCTTTTTTGGCCGTTTTCTAAGAATTTCACGTTTTCTTTCATTTTTTCGAAAAATTCACACGAACAAAAAAGTCTTAGATTTCTGTTTTACACATGTGTACCAAATTTCAAAGTGATCCGTCTGTAAATAGCCGAGATAAATTTTAGGGTAGACGCTCCCCTTAAATTGTCTCTGATTAGGTAGAAAAAAAGTATGAAGTATGGTATAACTTCAATGATCCAAAAATAAAGATTCCTTAGAACTGGTATCTTTATCACAAAATAAAAGCGGATAATTTATTTCTACAGCCAAGGGCATGGCAATCAATACTATTTGCAATATTTAAAAATTTGGTTCACTTTTTGTTGTGGGAGTTCTAAAGGACAATTTGAATTTATTCCTATGTTATCTTGACAAACTGTAATAAAGTTGTATAGTGGTATCTTTTATCCATTTTGCTCTGTAAATTGATATTTAAATCCAAATCTTTAAATCTTCCTGCAGTTCTATTAAAATCATGGCTATGTTGCGCAAATTAGGACAGTCTATGTCTAACCTTGCAAGCAGGAATGCTGCTATTGCTGTCACAGCAGGCTACCATAAGAAGGTGAGTATGTAGTACTATGCTATGCAAGTCTACTCAACATGGATCCTGTTGATTTGGGCATTGCCTCCCTCTGCTTTGTCTCGCCCCCTAAATTTATCAACAATATTTGTACATGAAGGGCTTTAGCAAGTAAACCCTCACTACACAGAGGGGTTAAAATATGAAGTTTTGTCTTGTGCTTCCACTGAGAACCTGGTGACCTCCAGACATAGTATTTTGATGTAATGTTAATATTAAAACTAGACTTGATTTTATCTTTTGTTAGTATTTTGAGTCTAGAAATTGATCTCACATAACTTTTTTTTAATTCGGCTGTATTAGAGTTTGAAAAAATTGTCATAAATTTTGTGATTTTCACTGTAGAATATGTATATACAAAATTACATGTTACAGTTGAAATTTATATTAATTGAATGGATCATCTAACTGTAGTGGTTTTTAGTGCAAACATGATCCTGACCTTTGACCTCAGGAGTCCAAATGTGTAATTCAAGAAGGCTTAATATTTAATACGTCTATACTACAATAATGTTCTCTTGTCGAACAATTTTTTTTTTTGACCAATTTGAAAAGTCACTTCGACTTTCATTGATGTAGGTACTTGTATTTGTGCTCACTGGTATCATACATACTCTGGTTGCAGGTAATTGATCATTATGAAAACCCGCGCAATGTTGGGTCGCTTGACAAGACAGACTCAAATGTAGGCACAGGACTTGTGGGTGCTCCTGCCTGTGGTGACGTCATGAAGCTGCAAGTCAAAGTTGATGAAAACGGCAAGATCATCGATGCTAAATTCAAGACCTTTGGTTGCGGCTCTGCTATTGCATCGTCTTCGTTGGCTACAGAATGGATCAAAGGAAGGAAGGTTGGTCACTGTGTAGCTGGATAGGAACTAATTAGTCGGAGGGAATATTCCATCTTACATTCTTACTAGGCATGTATCAAGTAGAGTCGAACTGGTTACATTGAAGTATAAAATTTACCTCTAATGGGCTCGCAAATTTAAGGGTGATTTATTTTTCATGTATTGTTTGAATATGGAAGCTAAACTATTCCCTCCGTTGTGCCAGGTTGATGAAGCACTCACTATCAAAAACACGGACATTGCCAAGGAGCTCAACCTGCCGCCCGTCAAGCTCCATTGTTCAAGTGAGTTAGATTAGCAATAGCATTACCTACGTCATGTACATCAATTTTTTCGACTTTTTCAATTTTCGAGCTTAGCTTTCATTTTTAATTATGAAGTCATTCTTGCTGCTAATTCTCTAGCAGAGCATAGCTTGCAACCGTCATTGCAATCATACCGTAACAATTGCAACAAAAATAGATTATTTTCAATTTTGAACAAAAGTATTGGTCATAGAAGTATTTAATTTGCATTTATTACTTCTGTTTCAGTGCTGGCTGAAGACGCAATCAAGTCTGCTCTGCAGGATTATAAAGTTAAACAAGAATCCAAACTCGCTGCCGCCAAGAACTAGGCGATGTCAGGATTATCGTGTAAATAGTAAAATACTCACGCAACATTGGACATTATGACGCAGCTTTGTTCAGGAAATGTGTCCTGATGTAATGTGCTCTTAGGCACATTGCAAAGGCTGGCCTGATCGCTTGCGCATGGAGCGTAAAGCATTTTAAAAACAAGTTTTATTTGACCACATTCGTACTGAAGTTTTGAATGAACGTTATTAGTTAGGTAGTAATAAGATGCAAGACGATGGAACTCGATGTTATTTTTGTGTCTCTTAGTTACGATGAAATGACTACCTAATACGTGATTTAAAGTAAAAGTTATATTCACTTACTATAAGTAGCTAATCATCAAGTGAAATAAACAGTTTGTTACACGTTTTTTCCTGTATTACATACCTAGTAGCTGCAAATTATTTACATACCTAGTTGCAACAAATCAAGAAATGGGATGAAACACATCACTGGTGATGACACTGTAATTCTAATCATACAACAGTGCTCAAGTGTCCAGCTGCAAATGAGCAAAATAAAGAGAAGCAAAACTACTAGTGAAAGACGATCGTCGCACAATCCAATAGATGTCCATCGGTGTTACAAACACAGCTATGCTCCAACATTTCTCAGTCGTTGCGAATTTGTGAATATTTCCCATTACCCAACGCATCTTTACTATCTATTACAATTATTGAGTACAGTTGCCACAAATGAGACTAGACCATTGCCAAGAGCATCCTCTCCGCTCACGCATTCTCACACATGAAACAAAGAAGTCCTTTTCACTTCCGTAACTATTTTTACACGTAGGATTTTTCTACTTAAAATTAATGAGTAACTAAAAAATGCTTTGAGTGCTCCCAACGATTAAAAAACTAAGGTAGAATGGAGAAGTCTTTAAATTATCAATATCAGCAATTAATAGCTCTAATTTTAATTGGTGAATGAAACGGTCTTCATCACTTAACACATCTTTGGGTAATTTTTTAAGAGTAATGCCACAATAATGTTCTTCGTGCACTTAGTAAATGATACTCGCTTTACGTGTTCATTAGGAGTAAAATGATTACCATCAATAAAATAAAAACAAATTCAGATCGAATTCGATACATTAAGCACGAAACTTGCCACAAAGACACTGTTAGAATGGAGATAAAAATTAATTTTCATAACTCAGTATTACATCATTCAACAACAACAAAGATCAAGAACTTATATACAGACATCTCAAGCTGAGTATGATAATAACAACATAATGGGAGTACTCGACGAGTGCTCATTCCTCAAAACAACATTAACTAATAATGATTATTTTAAAGCGAAATTCATCAGATCATCGTGTTACACCTTGGTAAATTTGCCCCATAACCACACACACTTCACCGGTTAGTGCTCCCCATACCGGGCTGGAGGCAGCTTATGGTACCTCCATCGGCGATCTCTCGCAAATGCAGTCCCGAATACAGATTCTTTGAAGCCAACACAATTAAGAGGAGCTTAAAAGTGAATAAAACATCCAAATACAAGTCTATGATAATGATAAGAGGATGTGTCGTTTAATTAATATCAATTGAATATCAATAGTAGCGGTGCTCTCGGACCTGAGCCCCTTAGTCTTGGGATAGACAAAATTCTTAGAATTGAGTGAAAAAAATGTTGGCTAACATGATTTCATCAAAATTAAATGCTGACAAAAATTTCATCAATCCTATACTAATCAGCTTTAAATTATAATGCATAACTTAATCACATAAAGAACTAAATGTTTGCACTAGGCAAAAAGATAAGAAATATCTCAACGGTAATGGTGGAGTACATACATTCACAAAATTTCGGCATTCCAATTCTGAGAAATTAGAATCGAAGCATGACAAATAATTGTGAACAGATACTTGCGTTAAAATAGTGAATTGTAATGTAAGAGAACACTTGGATATTTTCCTCGTAGAAGAGAAGTATAATCATGAGAATAATATGTTCACAATAATAAAATTAAATGAAGTTAGAAACTCTGAAAGCAAAAATTAACCAAAAATCGGTCATTTTTAAGTTTACAGGACCAGCCTTAGGCAAGATAATGATTACACAACACAGCTAAACGTCTAATTATGGCAGATGTTCCCCCTCGTGGCAACTCGAGGCGGCTCAGAACTGAACCTTACCTATTAATGTAACACTATTAACGAAAGTATTTCTCCTAAAATGCATTCAAGGGCTTTTAATGTTTATTAAATGGGATACATTCATAAAGGCAAGTGATATGTACAGGAGGTGATACAGCACTAGGTGGTTAAGGCAGCGCGCATGCGAGTTAGTGAAGATAAGCAACCACTTATGGCTGAAGCGAGACATTGGTGCATTGGAGCAGCATCCGGTGCCTGAGCTTAACAGCTCAGGCCTTCTTAGTTCTTGCGCTGAATGATCTGAGTATGCAGCCACCGGCACTACACGACAGCAAATTGCATTTAAGGCAACAGTGATGGCATTTACACCCACACGCCATGGGGATTCTTGGATGTTGGGACTGCGGTTTCCAGCATACGAGGCGACCCGATTATCCGACGGGAAACCCCACACACTGCTGGATGCATAATAAACTTAGTAACATTATACTTATAAGAAACTGGGAATAGGCAATGTAAGTGTTTTATTAATTGTGAAGATTGACAGATGGAAGTCTACTGGTGAAACCTGTGCACAATTGCATAGAGCATAATTTATTATTGCCAAACTTAATGTCACGTCAAGCTACATACTTTGAATTTGTCAATGTATGTATATTACTCCAATCGTACTGATACATGACATTGTGTCAATATCATGTCAGAGCATATCCTACCTATCACATTAATAGCACAGAATCAAACAAATCGCATCAAAGTGATCATATCTTGAAAATCGCATTATTGGAGCAGCTGAGGCTAAAATACATGTGAGCTCCGGTGTGATAAGAGCTGCGAGTAACTGACCTGCAGCGGCGGCACCCGTAGGGGCGTGGAGAGAAGCAGCCAGGCGATCAGGGGGCGTGAGGCTGAGAGCCTCCAGGTTTTCTGACATCATCGCTCGTTTGAGCTCCTCTACTTGCTCACGTTTGCCAGCCAACGCCGACTCGACTTCTTCTAACTGGAAAATATGACAAATTACTTGAACAAACGGACAGGAATGCAAGTACTAAATTTCTAGACAGATTCAGTTACTTATAATAAGAAAATTAGAAAATTCGCATGGGCGATATAGAAAATTGCGTCACCATACCACTTTAGCAAGTTCAGGCGATGGTACTTCTGTCGAGTTCTGTGAATACTCGGCGTCCCGAGGATAAAAATCGAATCCATCCTCGTCTTCTCCGATCTCGAGCAGCTTCTCATCGTTCGCGAGTTTCAGAGACAGAAGTTCCTCTTCCAGTGATCTGTGCGCATGGAAACAACTATCATAACAAGGCATCCAACATTCTTTGATCTATACAGATGTTCATGCACAACTGGGAATTTAATTGATGTACAGTTTATTTACGTGCCTGTTAGGGGTAAGTCCTCCGATTTCAATAAAAAATGCACAACATCAAGCTAGTAGTATGCACGAACGAAATTATGAACCAATCTTGATTGCGCAAAATTTTAAGGCAAGAAATCACCAACTTAGTAGGTGAGATGAACAAAATAAGCTATAAAGTTGCCATAAGCACCAGGCCATACGTGATATTGGAAGTGAGATGAGCGATCTGGGCGTCGCACTGATGTATCTGCTGACGCACGGAGATCATCTCCTGAGACAGCCGCTCTTTGGTGTCAATGACGCTCTTCAGTTTCTCTTCTTCTGCGTCGGGATCCTCGGCTCGAAGTTCCTCATCCAGCTGCATGTCATGAAGTCAACATTTACGACACAGAAACGCACGAATTTCTAATTAGTGAAATTCCCACACTACCATCCAAGAAGTAGTGTGAGTAGTTCCTTCTTAATATTTCATTACTTTTTATCTAGAATATCAAGTTAGATTTGGACATTGGAAAATAGGGGTAATTAAACAGAGTCTTTTATACCAACTAATTTAGCTGTAACTTTCCGTCTAATTCCAACAGATTTTATTGTAAAGACCCGGAGAATAGAAATACATCTCTGATGTATGAAAAAATTGACATAATTGATCATATTAACTCGCAAGCCGATTTCAACTAAGGACGTAATTTATGCTAATTGATACCAACTTACCAAGTCAAGTAAGATCTCTACATTTCTCTTTAATCGATTTCAATCCATCTGTTATAAAAGTAAATATGAAGTTAAAACTGACATATTCTTTATATTTTATTCTTTCAGACGAGATACACATATACATAAACATTACCTTTTGATGCAGCAGAGAAAGCCGTTCCATTTCTGAATGAGCAAAGTCAAGCTTAGCTTGGTCTTCTCTCCAGCGCCCTTCTAAATACGTAATTTCTGCTTCAAACTGCAAATAAATAATGATTTCTGAGAGATCGTTGAGACTAGATGCATCAAATTTTTTTTAACATTACATCTCTGGAGTACAGATGACAACATCTTTAAAAGGAAAATTCAATTCAATTCAATGAGAGAAGTATTTCAGAGCATAAGTAAATAAAAATGGTGTGCACGATAGCCCACTTTGGTAAGTTGTATTTGTTGTCCGGTGAGCTGATCTCTCTGCTGGTTGACGAGCGCCACCAAGTCTTGATGAACGTTGTCCAGCACGATGTGTTCCACCTTCAGGACAGAGTTACATGGATTTATTTGAATACGCATATACGGGCTGCAACTAATGCCTTAATACAAGAAATGAATAAATCAAATTAATTAGGAAACCACTAATAGCTGTCTTCGATTCAGCAGTAACAGTACGTTCAACTGATTTAGTAAGGACCAAATAGAAATTTATTATAAACACATTAATTAATTTAGAATGAATTTTTTTCGCGAAAAGATTAATATCATTAATTTAGATAGCAAAAAAATCAGAATTCATATGCAGTAATATATAGAAATAACTAGTCCCGCGCACTGACCTGTCGCCCCATGACCGAAGGTGCAGGCTCAGTGGGAGGGAATATGTGGCCCTGAGGAGATGGACTCCTCCCGCTCTCTTCCTCCTCCGCTTCCTCGAGTTCCTGAAACAAACGGCATACTTATACTCGGGCCACACGGCTACGGCAGTCAACCAACACATCAACTATGGGAATACAACTTAGATGATGAATCTTGACAACGTCCTGAATTTGAATAACTTCTTTCGTGATGGCAAAGTTTATTAAACAATATTTGAAAATAAAAAGAATTTGGAACTAGTTGGTACTTGAAATTTCTATGCCACAATACTCCTTATACGAAACTTCCTGGGAAGTTAAATCTTTTATGTTAACCTTGTAATTACGCTGAAATTAGGTGCGTTCACTTTAAATTTGTGAGGTTAAATGTACTACGATTCAGGGCTAAAATTAATATAAATGGCTTAGAATGACTACACTGTTGATACTTGAAACCAGAAGTACTGAAAAAAATTTACCCTAGAATAGGAGCTCAAACATGGAAAAATGATTTCACAATTTTCACCAACAAACATAAATTAAACTTTGTTCTTGACATAAATATCCAATTGACGCAATAGAAATTAACCATGCTATTTCAGAAATAAAGAAAAAAATAATTTCGTGAAATGAAAATACGAAAATTATGTGGGAGTTTAACATTGCAACTGTTACGAGGCATAACACAATCAACAAGCAACACAACTTCCACTTTATCAAACAGCTTGCAGGAACAGTTATGCATTTAACACACAAAACAGGTCAGTTTTAATGTTTCTTATCTAATAGTGCAGGTACTCACCTCATCATGAATTAGCTTGGTACGACCCTCAACACTACAGTCACCATGTGTCGCTGCCTCCACGCTACTATCGGACACTTTTGAAAGATAATTTGCGTCCTCTGCACCACGTTCTTTGCTACTCTCATTCTTGGATTCGGCAACATTATGGTCGATTTTTCCGCTGGTGTTTGTAGAACTAATTTCAAGTCTTTCGTTCATCCAGTTCTGTGAATTGGATGTCACAACAGCTTCGTGCTCAGTAGAGAGGACGGAATCTTCAAGCAGGCCAGACGGCGATGTACGCGAGGCAAGATTCTTGCAAGGTGACGAACTACTTCCAGGAACAGAGTTTGCTCTAACGTGGTTTATGGACGCAGAGCCGTTGATGCTAACAATACTGCTTTGCATGGAATGATGCACCTCTTCAAATCCATGAATATAAGGGTTCTTTGGAGATGAAGTGACATCGATCTTCGTTTCTGAACGTGACGATGCAGAAGGACTGCTACTGCATTTTGATAGAGATACCACCGAGCTGCTTGAAGAGTTTGTGACGCTTTTACTGCTGGTTATGAGAAAGCCGTTTCCAGAGTTAGTTGAATCCAATTGCCCATTGCTAAAGTTAGATTTTTTTATACTTTCTCGAAGTTGCCAGTTGGAATCGTATCCATTTAGCTCAGTAGTCGAGTTCTTCAGTAGCAACAATCCAGAATTTGGGCTGTTAAGATGACTATCACATGAATGATTAGGTTTTGGCCACGCGGTCTGTCCGCTTGCAACTGTACGAGACGAAGCCACCAGTTCATTATTTGACACCATAACACTATTCTTTCCTTTGCTAAAAATGCTACCATCATCTACACGATGATTTGTAACAGAACTATAGGATAATGACGCATTATTTTCACTGGTCGGAGATGGTGGAACTACATTGTTTTTATGATGGTGAAGAGCAGACGGTGGAGAGATGGAGCCATGACTCAACGCATGTCTGCCTCCATAAACTGTCGTCAGTACAAGAGGTGAAGAAGTGGTGGGTGCATGTCGCCCGTCTGATGACATGCAATGGCCCCCAATGGTTGAGGGCGTCACTTTAGTTGCTGAGGGGGGCGGTGGAGGTGGTCGGTAAGGGGGAAGCATTCTTTGAGGGACAGTTACTTCAGATTTATTTGAGATAGCCTTAAATGCACTACGTCGAGCACAGCCATTCTCATCAACAATATTACTACTTTGCGTTGATGGATGAAATACATTTACTTTGCTACAATTTCCTACCGAAGAGTTGGATACGATAGGAAAATTATCATTTTTTGGAGAATGTAACACCTGACCAGCAGCTACAAAGGCTTTGTGGGGACTGCTGTTGGCATAACCATAAGGAGATTCCTGTTGTTGGTTACATTGCCTAGGCTCGTTTGCACTGCTGGTGCGATTGTCAGCTGAAGAGAGATGGGAGGTTGGGGATTGTAATCGCTCATTGTTCTGATGACGTGATTGAGTATAAGACGGAGAACTGTAATAGTAATTCGGCGAATCGGATCTCGAATACTCCAACTTAAGTGGGTTGGTGTTAGGATTAATATTTTGTGAGGAATGAAAGTTTGCACTCATGTTACTGGGCATGTATTGAGGAGTGTAAAAGCTACTGCTCGTGCCTGAAGTTAATGTTCTTATTGTTGAGGATGCAGCAACCGCGTCTTGATTACATGACGGCAGTGCAGGAGAAGAATGCTGTCTCATGTGATGAACAGCGCTCTTTGAAGGAGAATGTCGATATCCTCTTCTTCTGATGGAGCCGCCATAGAGCGGTGGCGAGGGAGGGTAGCCTCTCACCTGCTCATAGGGAGGGGGTGCAGGGGGCCTCGTACCAGAGGGTGGGATGATGGGAGGAGTTTTCAGAGGGGAATGGCGGTCGTGAAAGAACGAGGCAGGACTGGAAGGAGATGGCTGGGAGCTGCGAGAAGTTATATGAGGATTACTACGCGGCAATTGATTCTGTGTCCCGCTTATGTGATGGGAAGTTGATGCAGGAAGCAGCTCATGCGATAGGAACACTCCTTGTTGCTGTAGCTCATGCTGACGAGAAGAAAAATTTGCAGGGGATAAAGAACTCATCTCGGTAATATTAGAGGAGTTTAGTTTGGTGTTAGTATCCATAAAATGTATGGCAGTTGACACACACACGGCAGAGGGTGCACCAAACTTTACATTACTTACGTCTGGCAGGCCAGCAGAGGAATATTCTACCTTGGCAGAGTCATAAGATGGCACCCCTCTGCCCGAGGCACGAGCTTCCCGTGACACCATTGCACCACTAAACGTCAAGGATTTGCGTATGTCTCGAGCGCCTCCAACTGGCGTGTTAGATGAGGGAGACAAGCCATCGCCATGTGTGTTATTGTTATTGCATATGTGGTTTCTATTACGAGTAGCTGCTTGTAAGTGCCGCTGCTGGCCACTCTCTGAGTCAATTTGTAGTTCAGGACTATCAGCTTCAGGGCTGATAGGAGTTCTGCTGCTCAAGTTGTGGCCATTCTTATAGTTCAAAGAAGTGCGCTGTAGAATAAACTGCACATCGCTTGCGTGTTCTCCCCACTTCAGCAATACCTGCAAAGGCACCTCCATGTCAAATACTAACATAATATCAATATACAAATAAACACTTCATTCACTTAAAAAAACATATGTTCCATGACATACCTACTCTACAAACCAAAGCAGTACACAAATTTCACCCAATTTAGATAGTTGTCTCCAGAAGTTATGTTGTTTGAAGAATCTGCCAAGGATTCGTCGTATAGTTAAAATATGATTTGTACTTCGATATCAATAAATTTTATTTTAAGATAAAAAATTTGAACTTGCTTTGAATTCATAAGCAGGACTTGAATGAGAGCTCTGTGCTAAAAGTGGGTTTTGAAGGGTCTTTCTTTCTAATATAAATCCTTCGTTTTAAAATCATTAAATGGATTAGGAATGATTAAATTAGGAATATTGGGATTACTATACTATATTTTACTATATTCAATTATAACTATTACATCACTTCTACCTGACGATTCCCTGTTGAAAAACGTGTTGACTACCCAGGGCCCATCCCACCACCCTGGAACCCACAGCCCAACGAGCAACTCCAGCAGGTACAAACAGGGTTTCTCAACTACGAACTCTCAACTATGGGTAACCACCTACCGGAACTTTGAGGATTATCCAATCTAACTGCAACGGATTATGGAACAAATTTTACCAAATCTAACACTTCTAGGCCGCTTACAGCTTCTACTGGCGGCTATCCATGGAACAAAATTGTCTTCCCGCTCCAAAGACCCAAAATTTGCCAACTTTGCCTTCTACCATTTGAATAGATCAGAGCATGGGACGAAGCAGAGGCCTGATGATGCTGATCCACAACAGTTTTGCTTCTACACTTAAACCTCTACCAGACCATAACACAATCAAAGAACAAGCTGGAATTATAAATGCCAATAACACTGATCTAAACATCATCAACATCTATATAAAAATATTCCACCTTAAGCCTCCTGGCCACCAAACTTCAAAGATAAACATGGACACACCAACGCAACTTCCAACCATAGGACAACTGTCCAAGCCAGACCTATCGATCGTCCAGGATACCCTGATTACCAACATGGACTGGACCACCAGGACCACTCTATCATCCAACCACCTGCCAATCTACATCACACTGCAAGCAGACAGTCAGGTCACTAAAACCCTGAAAATCACCTTAACAAACTACACCAATGTCAATTGGAAAAGATACACTGCCAATACTAAAGCTGCCTTCAATACTTTGAATTTCCCGCCAGGTTGTCAACAGCCGAACAACAGTTTCGTAAAAATTTTTAATCACTGCAAGCAACCACAACATTCCTTCAGGCCGCCACATCTGCTCTACACCTGTCCTCTCTAAAAATATCAGAAACCTCACCCGACAGATAGACAACCTCCGTGTTGCCGACCCCACTTCCGACGACGTAACAGCCCTCTCTGCTCATATCCACCAGCTCACCAATGACATCAAAAAACCCCGGTGCAAACAACACCTCTCTACCTTCAACTGCCATACCAACGTCAAGCACCTCTGGTCAATAATAAAGGCCCTAACTGGTAAACCAATACAGTACCCAACTTACGCCATAAACTTTGCCAGAAATGCCATCAATAACAACAAAAATCGAGCTGATTGCTTCAACAGTCTCTTCACGGCTTTCACTTAACACGTGTCCAACAAACTCAATACAATCACAACCAGGAAGTCAAAAAACTTTAGTCTTGCAAACAGTCCCTCCCTCACAACGGCAAAAGTGGCCAATGCAATCAAACTATCCAGTCCCTCAAAGGCCACCTGACCAGATTAACTCACCATCTTTCACATCAAATACCTGGAACCCCTCGGAATTCCTTCACTTTGCTTACTTGACCCACCTCTTCAAAGAGTCTCTCCAAACATGCCAAATACTCGAAATCTACAAGTCTGCCCAAGTCCACCAAAGTCCGCTGCTCAAACCTGGTAAGCCAGACAAATACTCACTGCTTTGCCTTGCCATCAAAGTCCCGGAACGGTGCTTGCTACCCATTATCACTCAACAACTGCCCCTATTCTAGTTGTCCCCATTCAATCACCAACATGGATTTTGACCCGGTTACTCAACCATGACTGCGCTCACCCTTCTTACTACAAACATCATCCCAGCTGAACCAAAAGGAGGCCTGCTCATTGAGCATTATTCATCACTCTGGACCTCACCAAAGCCTTCTACACCGTCAACCACCGGATTTTTATCCACGACTTCCTCTCCTCCCCACTAATGAGATCTTTCCCCTGCTGGATCTCTAACTACCTGCACGGTCATTTGGCCTCAACAGAATTCCGTCATCCAACATCAAAACAGCAAATTATCCACACAAGCGTCCCTCAGGGCTCTGTTCTGTCACCTCTTCCCTTCAATTACTACGTCTCCAAAGCACCTCAAGCACCACCTAACATCAAAATCATTTCCCATGCCGTCGATTTCACAACCTACAGCACTGATCCTGACACCAACATTCTCCCCAAACAACTCAACTGATTATCTCCTACAACTCTGCAATTTTTTCACTCACCAAAACCTGGGAATCTCTACCACCAAATTGACAGTCACCCTCATAACACTGCACATGGCCCAGTACAACTACCATCCTTAAATCAATATCAAAAACCAACTCCTTCCGCTGGAGCACAACCCAAAAATCCTTGGCCTAGCCTTTGATACCTTGCTTACCTTCACCGCCCACCATAAAACCACAGCAGGAAAAGACTCAAAATGCAACAAAATACTGAAAGCCCTTTAAGGCACTTCCTATGGACAAGATAAGGAAACTCTACTTCAAATATACCAAGCCACCATCGAATAGTAGACTACCCTAGCCCAATCTGGTCTCCTGTCACCTTTTCCACCAACACCACAGCCTCCAAACAGTTCTAAACTCAGTTCTGTGATCAATAACCGGTTGCCACAATACTACCACCAAACAACATCTCTCTGAAAGTCTATTGCTCTTTGTTCAGCAACACATTTCTCCTCTCTGCCCAATACCTTCTGCAATGCCACAACCCACATGCTAGCCACTAAGACAAGACCTCTCCACTAACCCCGCGATATAAGAGACACTCTTAACACCAAATACATCAATGCTGTTCAGCCAGTACTCCTAATGAACATCAACAGTGCAACCCTCACAACAGCCTGTAGCATCCTTCACTACAACACTGCCCGAGCTGCCTTCGACTTGTACCACACATTGGTACTGTTCAACGGCTTGCCTCCTCCACTCAATAATAGGCAAATCTGAACCAAGATCTGCAAGACAGATGCTGGCACAACTCCACTACAGTTACTGCATACTCCTAAACAGCTACAAAAGCAGAATAAACATCAGCAACATGAGCAACCCCTGTTATCTCTCTATGGATGACATACCCCACCAATTTGCCTGCCCTCCTAACAACCCAACACCCCTCAACACCATAGACCATGGAACTGGCTGTGGTTATGCGTTGGCTCCAGCCTCGGCTGGATTGGGCATGGGGCATCAATAACAACAGCAACCACAACAACAACAACATTATCTGGTGAAATTTATTTCATTGCAACATGCCAAGAAAACCTTAATTCCACTTTACTACAAACAACTAGGAAGGCTAAAAACCTTTAAGGGATGCTGAGATGGTGCCAAAAGGCGCTCGTTGCTGCGCCATCTCTCAATTAAAGTGAAGCGGCCAGTAGTGCTGGTTGCATGTGCCAGGGCAAACACAACATCCTGCAAAACCAAAATAAATTCATTTTCATACTTTGAATGACCCAAGTCTTTAAAATTAATTTAAACTGAATAAAGGCCATTACAACTAAAGAGCCTAGAACCATTATACAGCCAGACATAATTTCTGCCCCTGGTACTTCTTATTAAAAAAAATCACAAATTATAAATTCTGATAATTGCAAACAATTTATGAATCATACACGATAACTAAAGTTGAAATATTTTGCAATGTCAAAAATTTAATACACAACTAAAAAGGAAAATTGTCATGCATTCATATGATGCTTTATCATGTTAATAATATTACACAAGGAGAAATTACTTGATCTACATTTTAAATAGGTGCTAATCTAGTATCAATTTTGGTTCATGGGTGACAATTTCTCTTCAAATGATTTTATTTTACTTCTCAATTATTGTAGTATTGAGTATTGCTTAAACTATTGCATGGAACAATAAGCAGACCATTGGTGATAACTAGAGCTATACATGGCAGTGATGCCTCACCCACATAAACTAGGGGTTGTGGTGGTACTGTTTTGGCTGAAGATAAGTCAAGTTAGGCTATATGGTAACTTCCTTTCTAGGGAGAAATATGTTCTTGCAATATAAAAAATGACTATTCAAGAGAAAAATTTTCTTGAAATATAGAAAATGTTGACTTCAATCTTCTTGAATTCCTAATTTGCACTATAGTGTGTGGTGGTACAGTATAAATTAAATAAAGACTGAATAATGATGAGAAATTATTCACTAACCTGGCACGTGGTGGCTTGGGTAACACCGCAAACAATCCTTTGAATACCATCCACCCAAACCTTCAGTTCCATGGCCAGGAAATCAGAGAAGCTCCTAAGCTTAGGCACTGCTTTGCAATATTGGCATTGTTCTAAGCTATCAAGAATGTATGTATGACATCTGTTAAACCATAAAAGAATACTAGCATAAGATTTACACAAATAGAGCAGCAAACAGGTAATCCACCTCAAGAATAATACAAGCAGATGAAGAGACTTAAATAATTATAAAAGATTGAACCTCTAAATTAGAAATGAATATACTAAAAAAGCATTTATACTCTGCATTTATAGATTTGTTCACCGAGGTTTTTATCCCTAGATACCGTAAAATGGGGTTACTTTGACTCCCGGGGTAACTTTGACCACTTTTCATTTTTTTAACAAAAACCCCCAAAACTCAAAAACTATTCGACATAGAAAAATTTTGTCAATGGCCATTAAAGGCCTAATACTGAGGCTACGTAACACAATAGAAAGATTTAAAATGTTTGCATATCTAATAGGTTAAAAAATTAAAAATGTGACCCAAAAAAAAGAGCTATTATTCATAGCCTGTCGGAGTACCCACTCCAATTTTTTTATTTTTTTGGTAAAATATCTCCAGGTTTTGATGCATTGCAGTAGAACTCTTCTAGTTACATATGCAAATGACAAATTTTAGGAAAGTGTCATAGTTTGCAAATGGGGGGGGGCACCGCCCCCCACCCCCAATGGGGGAACTCTGACCACCTAATGGCAGCCATGATGGGGTAACATTGACCGGCTTGGAAATTAAGTTAAAATTACCATAGGTACCTATATAACATATTTTATGTTTGATACACCTATTAATGTTTTTTCTTCATGTTTCAGACTCTACAGAGTCTTATATATGGTAATTTTAACTTAATTTCTAAGCCGGTCAATGTTACCCCGTCACGGCTGCCATTAGGTGGTCACATTTCGCCCATTGGGTGGTCACATTTCGGGGCCCCCAATTTGCAAACTATGACACTTTCCTAAAATCCTAAAATTTGTCATTTGCATATGTAACTAGAAGAGTTCTACTACAATGCACCAAAACCTGGAGTTATTTGGAGTTATTTTACCAAAAAATAAAATTAATTTTACCACGCAGTCAAAGAAACCCCAGGAGCTGGGGTAACAAAGACCATCACTTTTTTTCACATTACATCAAAACTATGAGAGGCAGGAGCCAGCAATTTAGGGTGAGTGAAGCTAGAGTATAGACCTGTATTTTGCATGTTTCAATTTAAGTTTAACATATCTAGTAAAAAAAATTACATCATTTTGAAAAATAGTGGTCAAAGTTACCCCATTTTATGGTATTACTCATAAATTTTCAAATCAACTAAATAATGAGAATCATAAAATAAAGAATCTCTGAGAATTTGAAGAGAAAAATGAGGTACCAATTATTCAAATATAATTTCTCTCTTTTTAAACACATTTAAAAATTTGATTAGTGAATATGGGAACTAGTGAAGTCTGAAAAGCCTAAAAGATTTATATACTACACGAGTTGAGGAAGTTGAGAATGGAACAAGACAGAGCTGCAACTCTCCCAGCAACTGAATTATTAGGCATTCTAAAGAAAATGTTCAACATGGACCAATCTCGCGGTTAATTGATAAATTTTCATTACCATTTAGACACATTTTAGTTATCTGGACACATTTTTAAGGCTTAGAAATGCATTAAAACTCATACATATCAAAATTATGAAGAAATAGCTTTTTAATTCACACTTACTACTGGTATGGCTATTTTTGACCAAATTTTATTTTACATGCCCCTTGTATCTCCTGTCATTTCAGATAACATACTGACATCATATAAATAACTGATTTAAATTGAATGTAAATAACTACTGACATCATATACATAACTGATTCAAATTGAATGTAAATAACCACTGATAATCAATCATCAAACTCCTAGTCCTTATCAAAATGTATCCCATAATGCCATTGATTACTGACTGGAGCCATGTGAGAGTTGCTGAAAAATTATGATAGCCAGGTTCCTCTGCCATGGACACAATATTCCTCTTGATTCTGGTATTGAAGAATTGAGTTTACTGAGAAGAAATGACCATTACTAGGGTGTTCAAATATATAAAGAATTTAAACTCTTCCAGTTCAAAGTTCCAGTGAAATATTATATCAACACATCACCATTATTAACTGTGCTTGTGTAGTTGTCCTGGTATGCTCACTAGAGCTTCATATCTTCTTCCTAGCTTTGATACCAGCCAGAATACCTTGACTTGAGGTATGAATCCTCATTAATTGCCATCAATTGCAATATACTCAAGTCACTGTGTCTATTATACTTGATAGGAGCTAACAAGGCTCCTATCAACCAAACCAACATCACAGAGATTGAATGCACGACTATGGCACCGATGTATGTTAACTTACCTTTCAATTGCATGGCTTTTCATTGCATCTGGTGTTAATTAAAATTAAACAATTTCTGTCCAAGCAATATACTGAAGTTGTTCCCAAGTGTGACAACAGGAGTGTGGTTTACCATCAAACGGAGTAATAAGGGACGGTTTTGAGCATTTTTTGTTAATAACTTCTTACCATTAAAAATTTCATAAACAAGTTAGGGCTCATTTTAAAGCTCTTTGCGAGGGCTACCATCAACCGGGGCTACTAGGGACAATTTTGAACGTTTTTCATTCATAACTTCTTACCATGAAACATTTCATAAACAAGTTTAGGCTCATTTCAAAGCTCTTTGTTACTAACAGTACTCTGAAGTCCTCCTCTTTCATTGTAGATGATGTAGAGGTAGAATAAATGACATTTTCTGTGATTTTTACTTGTTTTTCCTTTATTGATATGATATTACCATATACATTAATTACTGTATTATTGATGCGATATTACCGTATCCATGAACAGGCCATTGAGCATTTCAACTACCATACCTTGACCACTGCAAGCTTCATATCAGCAGCCTTATAGCATTTTTTCTGTATCTGTAAGCTTACAGGACGGCTTGTAATTTTACACCATTTTAATTGGGTTAAGTGAATTTACTATAAAAAAAAATATTGTGAAAAACATACCTGAAACAGAAAGGAATGTTTTAGTAACAACCATCATATGTTTTAACATAACATAGTGATCTCGGCACTGCAGTGTAGGCCTGATGTGGCCTGTCACCGATTCTTTTCCTTTTTGTGCCTTGTTCACAGATTTAAGATTGTGTCATTTAACCATATCTTTTCACGACTGACGAAAGTTTGAAATAGCTACTCGACTTCCACCGGGTTCAATATGGTGCTAGGCATATGTTGTTGTCTGATGAAATCATCGGCGTACATGGGTCATGGGTCAAATCTTAAACTTACTTCAGTAGAAATTTTCTTCTTATTAACAAACGAAATTATGTTTGTATCAACAAATACAATATACACAATGTAGTATAGTCAATATTAATTATTCGTTTTTCAAAGGTTTTCTGAATTAATTTTCATATTCAAACAAATGTACTAAATCAGTTTTGACATGTATCGCTCCACTCATGAGCACTGAGACAAATGGGTGGGTCTGGATGACCCACTTTGATAAGTCAACTGTGTCCGAATGTCAATCCACCCATTAAATTTCAGGCATGACTCTCTTGTGGCATCAAATTGTTTTTGACGCCACCCGTAGCATGGATACATAGGGAGCATCTGGGCATCAGAGCGACCAATCGCCACATGTAAGTCATACCTGAAATTTAAAGGGCCTGAAATAGGTCAGTATAATCCACAAATGGGGCAAGTGAGTCGAAAAAGTGCATTGCTATTCGTACACGGTTGACTCATCCAAGTGGGTCATCCAGACCACCCATTTCTCTCAGTGAATCATTCACTTTTACACAGTAATTGTAGGTGTGTTATGAAAGGCTTCGTAAATGATTTAAAGATAAATAATGGCATCTAATATATTAATACGCATGCCAAATTAAATAAAGTTATTTTATTACCCCATTTGTTAACAACGAATTGATTAGATTAAGAAAAATATATATAATAATATTTTAGTTATAGTTTCATATCGTATCATATATTTTAAGGTTGGACACTTGGAGTGAATACTCCACCAATTTTATGTTACGATCAGGTTCAGGTTCAAGATACTGGTATTCATTTACTTATCGTTTTGTTCAGGTGGTTTGCCGAGTGGCACTTGATTGGCATGTATGAAAAGGTTCTCTTTTTGGAAAGGTTACAGCAAAATATAGTACAAAGAGAGGTTTGTAATGAAACACTGATACATTTCATATTAATTGAGAAATTCAAGTTCACATCCTACGTTAACAAAAATCTCTAGTACATGTAAAAGGTGAGCTGAACACAATCAAAGTCCAAAATCTATCAGTTAAATCATCATCATGTAAAATCATCTAATTTTACCAGAAATTGTTGATACATTGCAGTTCCGTTGAGCCGTACGACTGTTGTAAACGACTGTACAGCCATATGTTCAGCGACCGTACCGCGGCTGTCACCGCACGTTACAGCCGTATTCCAAGTGGCCATACCTGGGTACTGCAGCTGTAGCCGCGCGTCTCTCTTCACAGTTGCTCTCTCTTCATAACTGTTGTATCTCGTTGATATAGATGCCTCACGGCCGGTCTGACCGTAGAGTTGATGATGACCGTACTTTGGAATAGTAGTGCTCGTCTTCATAGTCGTTGAAAATACTCCAACTCCGTTGTCGTACTGCGGTCGAGATGACTGTGACCATACCACTTCTTCTGATGAAAATAGTGACCATATCGTACTGATGATTCTTGGTGTAGAGCTCGAAACTCAGATCTTCTGATGACGTGCATTATAATCGTTGTACAACTCGTGGCTCTTTTGCATTGTCTCACGGCTGAGTCGCAGCCATAGTGTTGATGTTGATTTTCTTGATGTGCTCACCAGACTCTTGGCTGCTTCGATAAGTCTGGGTTTCTTGCAACCGTCAACCACCAATGTTCGAAAACGGTAACACCGCGGCCTCACAGCCGCAGCCGTTACGTCCGCTAACTTCAGACCGTACGTGCGTGACAGTCACCGCCGTAGAACCAACAACCCTTGGTGCCAATTTTGAGGTCCTTATATAGAGAGCCGTTGCCCACAGTTAAGCCTATTCCCTCAAACTGATGCCACATTCCTAGGATGGAATGTCCCTCACGCTGAGCTGGCAATGTTCAATGTAAACTAAACTCCTTCCAACGGTCTCGAAACAACCGCACTGCGTTCTTAGCATTCTTAACATCTATGCATAATACATGTTCAATATTACCTACTTTATTCAGAATACCAAACAAAATATTGTTGTTTTATTTCCTTACTTATGATAAGCAATACAAACAAAACATTTTTTCTTCACCCTTGATGAGTTTTGCCATTATAATCGGTACTCATGCTTTTCATATGAATATTAATATTAGTTGTCGAATTAAAAAACTTTATGTAATTGCTTAGCATTTACTCGCACAATTATTCGCTTAGCATCCACTCGCACGGCTCTTATAATGAATATTTCCATAAGCCCTCTGCAAGTTTCAAGGTTGCATGTTAATGCTATGTAACGTGTTAATATGGCACTAAACTTAATAACCAAAAGTATGTAACCATGCAACCATAAAGCTCAGGGAGGGTTAAAGTGAATAGCTTGACAATAGTCTTAGGTATATTGTTCTGTTATTATGAATGTTGCATATCGTTACCTGATTTATTGAGTGATGGTAGAATGCGCCCTAATCTTCAACAATCGAACAAGACCGGTTTGACTGGGGGTATAACTCGGTTACAGCTCATTGTGTGAGCTTGTGAGGATGAATGAGTTAATTTTTGGAGTTTCAAGAATATTTCACAGCATTCTATGGTATTAGGAAATGTTATTATCAATGATCAGCTGAGTGCAGGCTCGGCATTGACAAATCTATATGAATAACTTCACGCAAAGGCCAACACGTTATTGTCTGACTGATGTTACTATGATACTCTAAAAGAAGGGCCAAATAATAATTTTCGTTTGAGGAACGAAAACAATCTAATTAGAGCAAACTCCGTTTTAGGCTGTTTGCTTTCAACATTCTAAAGCTCTATTTGATCTTTGGATTGTTTCTTCCTCGAATTTAATCGTAGCGATAAAGAAAAAGGAAGAAAGCGGCCTTTGGCAGCTTTTCTACCGTTGACCTTGAGTGGTGCAGCAGCCAGCCGGGGCAGTCTGCGTGCCTTCATCCATTGATTTTCACTCACGAATGAATTAATGCATAGGAAAGTGTTTGATACCATGACTTTTATAGATTATGATTTGAATAGCGAAAATTGTCAATCTCATGAGAGATAAATGAGAATAATAACATAACATAACATACTGATCTCGGCGCTGAAGTGTAGGCCTGATGTGGCCTGTCGCCGATTCTTTTCCTTTTCGTGCCTTGTTCACAGAAGATCTAATATCATTTCAATTGACCAGATCTTTTCATGACTGACGATAGTTTCAAGTAGCTACTAGACTTCCACCGGGTTCGATATGGTGCTGGGCATTTCAAATCTTAACATATATTTTTCCATAGCTTTATCTTTAGCTAACATGATCGATGTCCAATGAACAGTAACCCAGAGGCTACAGTTCAGAGTACCTGGACTTGGCCAGAAAAGTGTGGGTTTGATCCCAGCTCTGTGCGCCATGTGTAATTAACATGATAATAATTTAAATAAGCGTTAGTCGTTATGCATTAATTTTGCTAACCGTATCATTTTTATCAATTAAAACGTAAATTTTGTGTACGTATTAATTATATAAAAATTTTGTAAGGAGTGACATTCAGATCTAATATGAACATGGATTGTCTAATGTGTTTAATCAAAATTTGTATTATAAGTCGATCAGTAAGACGCGTTTTTGCTAATTATAGAAATTTCTAATCGAATAAATTGGTTTCATGTATTGTATTATATTGGCTTATAAAAGTGAAAGTGAATATTGTTCTCTCAGGTTTTCTGACACGACCACTAGCTGAACATGATAGCTGTCCAAACAAATGTGCAAAGACAAAGTTAAATGTTTGCATGTTTGTCATGAGGTTAATTTTAAAATCATAATTCTAAGCATGGATTTTTAATATTCTGATTTATGCTTTCTTGAAATTTGTAACTCTTCTAAATTGCATCATAAATTATTCAAACCTATTAAAGAATTCGCTACTGAAGGGTTTGATGTAGCTGCTCACGTTGAAGAGGAGCATATTGCTCCTCTTGCTTAATCTTAGATTCTTAGGTTCTTGCTTTTCATCCCTGGCACTTTGGTGTATTGCTTACTTTAGGTTATGCTTCCTAATATGGTTTCCTCTTTCCATTTAATTTAGGGCTTTTGTGACTTATTATTAATGAATGTTTCCTTCACTTGTATTTGTTTCAGGGGTTGTTGTTCTCCAGCAATAATTCACTAGTTAGAGCATGCAACTTTATGCAATGTCTGAGAAGTTCAAGTGCTTCTGACTTATCATCATGTTTGAAGTGTAGCATGCACTATTAAGAGTCTTGATTGAGTTTAATAAGCACACCACTTATCACGCTTAGTGATCCTTGTCTGCACCTAATTGCTTGCCTCACCTGCACTTATTGCCTGAAGATCATTTACACTGGAAGTCATTGTCGACCCGTTCCTGCTTGCTGAGCAACTTAGCTGCTCCCTAAGGGTGAGTTGCTAAGACTTGATCAACTCAAGAATAATAGGATACCTGACCTTTTTAAACTCATGCACTTAATTTACTGCAATAAAGCTTGCTTATTATTTTGTTACCTGTTTAATGTCACCTTGTTCCTGTTCTGAATTGCTTTATTCACTTTCCTGATTGCTGTTACATTGAATTTGACTCATTACAGCTATTAGATCTCGTATCAAGTGTTTGCCTTGCCATACTGTGCTTGCTTTTCTTGTCTTGCCATGTTGCTTGGACATTTGTTCTGTGTTCTTGCTGATTTATGCATTATTGCTTGTTTAAATCCTAACCAAAATACTCCTGATTTGAGGTACACATCCCTGTTAACTGCCATTAAAGACCATAGACTCTAGTCCCGTTATTTTGTTAACATGGTAGGAGCAGTCGGTGTGGGACCCAGCTGGCACGCTGTTGAGAAGACCTGGAACCCAGACTTGCCTCGTCCTGACCTTCCTGTCCTGAGTCTTCTCATCTTCCAAACTGCAGCTCCTTGAAGATCACCTTGCTGAAGCTCATTGTTTAAATGTCAACCTAGGCTTTGTTATCATTACTTAACTAACTGAACTAGCTGCATAGTAATCCAGTTCATGAGCAAGTCTTTAACTATTTCATTTTGATACACTTGTTTCAAAATCCTATTTGCAAGTCACTGTGAATATCTGCCCTGATTTTGACTCTTTTAAGTACAATGGGGCTTAGACTTTAAGACCACCAGTGATTTAGTTAACCAGTTGTGCGACCAACAAGTGATGTGATTGTAGTGATTAAATTATTGGCAGATAGTGTTAGTAGATGACTCATTCATATGTGTGCCCATTATTAGCACCCACCACCTTCAATTCCGGTATTGCAGACTAGGATTAGACATTGATATTGGTGCTTGTTTATATATTTTGCTAGTCAGTGATCATATTCAACCAAGGCTCCATTTTAATATGCTTGTCTAGCCAGAGACTTTCTTGCCGTTAGTTAACAAACCTTATTGACAGATTAGTCTCGTGACCAAGTTGAAAAGAGCCTTAATCATTATTATTTAGCCAATGTAACCCTTGTGTCTTATCCTATTGTTAATGTCTAGGTTTCTTTAACTCACTTGGAGGCATAATGAGTGTCCTGACAGTCCTTGCCTCTCTTGAGGTTCCTGGTTCCTGCTACTCAGTACGTTTCACCTGTGGTCAGTAACCTTCTGTGGAACCCTTCTACCAGGCCGGTGAGTACCTGGGGTGTTGTTGTGAGGGGGAGTGCTTGGGTGTGCCTGTGGTGTCTATGAGAGTGATGCAACTACACTGCCTTAGTGCTATACATCAGGGTGATCCATGGACCAGGTAAAGAGTGCTCTTATTGTGCTAGTCTACTGTTGAGGAATCACCACCATTTCTTACTGTGCTAGTCTACTGTTGAGAAATCACCACAATTTATTAATGCTCTCCTTTCCAGGACCTTTATTTGTCTCCATGCCAACCAAGACTTCTAGGCTATTGCTTATCTTACTGTAATCTTAATTCCCTTGTGTCGCAGGTTAGGATGTTCTGTTTAAAATTATTGTTTACTGCAAAGTTGGACCATATTGTACTATTCGGCTCTTGGACAGAATATTGCAGTCACCCATGAGGGATTTTCCTCTGGAGGGTGGTTGCCTAGCTTATCCTGTGAAGGATATTTGGTGCCCTCGGGATTATCTTGTACTAATGGCTCTTGACTGTGTTCTTAGTTTAAGTATAGTGTTGTTTGGGAATTACCTGTTTCATTGTCCCAAATTTGTTCTCAGGGTTGGAGGTAGGCTTAGCTAGGTATTGTATCTTAGGGTGATTGAGCTAATCTTCACATAGCTTTTGTGAACCCCTGTTGACCGGACCGCAACAGCGCACTTCCACTGTGCAGAGAGTGGATGAATATTGCAAGATCTTTGGCAACGCTTCAGTAGCAAAATTTACGCCTTCAGAAGATCTTGCCGACACATTTAGATTGTTAAATGGCTTTTCATTAAAAATTACCTGGCGACGCATCTTAAAATTACCCGGCGACGCATCTTGAAATTACCCGGCGACGCTTAGGGCTTAAAAACCCATATATTGGCAACGCTGCATTCACCCTCTGCACCCTGGGCGCACTTATAAAGATCCTAGAAACTTGATATTTGGTATGCATGCTTGTGTTGCCTAACAATTTGAGATTTGATCATCAGAAGTAATAATTAAATAAGTTTTTTTAATTTGAAAAAACCCAAAAAAATTCATGATGGGAATTGAGTTTTTTTGTTGAACATCCAGACTTGCCAACCCTGGAAAATGATTTGAATAAGGCCTACTAAAATTTCTAAACTAAAAATTAGAAAATAAATATATATAAAAACCATTTTTAAAAAGGTTTTTCTGGTGGTTACAAATCAAAAAAAAAAAAGAAATAAAACAAATAAAAAACTTTTAAAAATCATATTTTCTTAAAGGACAAAAAAAGAAAAACATTAACATGTTTCCTGCGATGTGACCCACCGGTGGGTCACTACTGTGTTACGTGTACAGCGACGGCCAATGTCGATGCTATTCTCCTGTTGCAACGGTGGTATCTGTACGATAACTTCAGTTGCATCTGAGATAGCACGGAGTGAGGTTGTCAGAGTTTTGTTCTCATATGTTACAGCTTGATTAGGTAAGAAAAACAGTGACCCACAGGTGGGTCCCATCGCATCTGAAGATAATGTTTTTGTTGTAATGCGATGGGACCCACCGGTGGGTCCCATGTTAAAAAATTGTATATGTTGAATTCACGATGCATAAGTTGTTTGTTTGGATAACTGGAGGGATAAAAGGAATGTTGTGACTTTATCAACAGTTCCAGAACATGATGACACTTTGGTAGACACAGGTAAAATCACAAGGGCTGGTTTACCTATCGAAAAGCCTCAAAGTGTGTTAGACTACAATGCTTGCAAAAAAGGGGTTGACGTATCAGACCAAATGTCCTATTATTCTCCTCTAAAGAAGTCGAGGAAATGGTACAAAAAAGTTGCCTTAGAATTAATTACTGGAACTTCTATTGTGAATGCGTGGGTACTGTACAATAAATACTACTCAAAAAAGAAAATTACAATCAGAGCACTCAAGGAATCCATTGTACTGTACTATACTTGTGGCATTATGGAGGAGAAAATAATGCCTGGAAAATCTTCCCTGAAAATTTCTGAAACATCTGGACATATCTGACAAGTAAAATATCTATTCACTAACAAATGTAATTATATTTTTATTCTGCATATTTTGAATAAAATGAAATTTTCATGAATTAGAAGTTCAATAAACCTCCGTTCTTTCATATCTTTCTTTAATTTAACCTTTATATAGTAATACTAGGACACATATATAACGTGTAGTCAATATAGACTTATATTTTTTTGCAAATTATAAAAGGAAGAAAAAATTAAAGTGGGACCCACCGGTGGGTCACATCGCAACAATGGAAAGAAGACTGGGACCCACCGGTGGGTCACATCGCAACAATGGAAAGAAGACTGGGACCCACCGGTGGGTCACATCGCAGGTGTCGTGCATAGCAGCAAAAGAGCCGTTGCAGGAAACGTGTTAACTCTCACTGTCTTGCATAACATTACATAACATTCTACATAACTTTAATGTTATGTAAGAGTTAATGTTTTTCTTTTTCTTTCCGTTAATTAAACTTGGTTTCTGAAAGTTTATTTATTTTATTTTCTACCTTTTAGTTTAGTAATTTTAGTAATTAAAATCATTTTCCAGGGTTGGCAATTCTGGATGTTTGACAAATAAACTGACTTTTTAGGTTTTTTTATTTTTTTTAATTTTCTATTTATACAAAAAACTTTTTTGGGAATTATTACTTCTGATTATCAAATCTTGAATATGAACTGATTCTAAAAAATCCGTGGTTTGTCACTATGGACTTAGGCAGCATAAGCATGCATGCCAAATTTCAAGTTCCTAGGATCTTCAGAAGTGCTCTAAATTAAGGTTTGAATTTTTGATGACAGACAGAGACAAAGCAAAACTAAGAAAAACGTGGTAAAAAGTCTCTGATTGTGAAGTTGAGCTTTGCCACTATCAGTAGTCTAGGCTATGCAGTGGAAGCCACTTCTGATTACAGCCAGGCCCGTCAGGCATCAGCAGTCAGCCACAGGCCCACAGCCAGCAGTCACAGTCAGCAGTCAGCACCCCACCGGCAGGATTGGAATTATACTACTTTTTACTAAAAATTTGTAGCTACAAACTAAAAAGTGACAAATTTTCAATACATTTGGAAATTGCAATCATGTAGCCCCATAACCCTACCGCCATGCCAGCAAATCATGCCTTTTTGGCTGAGGCTTTTCCCAATGAATAACCTTCATGGCTCATGGGTTCAATCTTCAATGATGAATGGGATGTAAAATTATTCATATAGCGTGGAAATTTCAGATAAATAACTAATAATATATCAATCTAACAAGAAAATTTTCAACTTAATATAAAGTATATATTAGGTAATCGCATAGTCAGGCACACTGGCACAGTATACTATGTAACTTGCGCCCGTCGTCGTCCATACCGTCAACTGGGGCAACTCGGGACTGGCGGGGCAACTCGGGATGCACCTCCGACACGGCGTAAAAGTGTTATAGTAGCGAAACTAATTGGAATATTGCAAAACTAAATTATGTTCTGTTCTTCGATGGTTCAACGGAGTGCTGCGCCTTGGACGATCACTCCGGAAGCAGCTGTTTGTTAACAATTAAGGGTCAAAGCAGTGGGTTGAACTGATGAAGTTTTCAACAGCTCTGAAGGTCTGAGGCCAGGTAAGGCTGCTGGTGATATCTCCTTCCAGAAGGGTTTCAAGACTGAGTACAAGTATCCCCTGGGAGTTTATCTGATGTCGCAGTTGGGAGCGGGCTTCAGCGTACTCTGTGCAGACTATGAGATAGTGATGTGCTGTTTCTGGCACTTGGCACAAAGGGCAGAGTGGTGATGGGGCTTGGCAAATCTGGAAGAGAGACTTGTTTAGTGGAGCAGTGCCAAGTCGTAGTCGGGCAAAGAGGGTCTCGAATCTGCAAGTCTGCAGCATGCGATGAGCCCACGGTTGAACTAATGGCTTGATCATTCCCAGAGCAAACTGTATGCAGATTGATGTCCACTTCAACTGCCAAAATTTCCAGATGCTACGGTGTACCACTGACTTCAGCTCAGAGAAGTTGAAAGGAACTTGCGCTGTCTGGACTGCTGAAGCTGCTGCCTGCTTGGCAGCTTTGTCTGCTGCCTCATTTCCCTGCAGACCAACATGACTTGGTACCCACTGCAAGTGAACTGCTCCTGTTGGCAACTGGAGAAGGTGCGCTTGAATGGCGGCCACGAGGTGAGTGTAGCTGCTGGGAAATGTTTGCTGAAGAAGCTTTAGAGATGAATGGCTATCCGTGCAAATAACAGCAGGCAGTGTACGGTTGGCGGATAAGTATTTCAAGGCTTGGAGGATGCCGTAAAGTTTGGCTGCAACGATTGTATGGCAGGGGTCAAGGCGCCATCCTCTGATACGAGACAAGGATGGGATTAAAATTCCCGAGCCTACAGATTGTGGGGGTCTAGCTGATACGGAGCCGTCGGTGAAGATGAGGTAAAATCCCGGGAATCGAGTGGCACAGATGTCACTGAAGAAAGCTGTTGCTGCTCCATCCACCTCTTGATAGGACCGATTTTAGAAGTCAAGATGTATCAAGGGCATTCCATGGTTGGAGGTCTGTGATGAGTGGAGAAGGCAAGGAGGCCGGAAGTGCTATATGAAGTTTGGAGAGGATATCCAGAGCTTGTGATAGAATGGGTAATTTGTGGAGACGGGTGCGAAATGGTGCTATGCGGAGGTATCGGTCCCGGTGGTAGAGGGTGTGCACCGGATGGGCCGGGTGTCGGCTCAGAAGCTGCAGGTAAAACAAGGCTATGCTGCGACTTTGGTGAATTTCTGGTGGAAGCAGCCCTGCTTCACAATATAGCGAGGGCAGGGGGGTAGATCTCCATGAACCAACAATCAGGCATGCTGCAGTTGAGTGGATTACATCCAGTCTTGATAGAAGAGTTGGCGAAGCTGAAGAGTAGATAGGGAGTCCATAGTCTGTGTATCCTCTGATGTAGGTCTGGTAAAAGCACAAGAGAGTCATTCATGAGCCACCAAAGTTGGTCCCGCTCAGGACCTTCAGTATATTCAGACGTTTCTGGCAACGGGTCAGAAGGCTGTTTATATGCTCCTTCCAAGTCAGAGTAGGAGCATCCAGGGTAAGCCCCAGAAGACGATGGTGACGTGTCATTCGGATGGGTATGTCTGCAATGTGTAGGAGCAGGACAGGTTGGACATTTTGTTTTCGTGTAAATATTTGGAAAGCTGATTTGGCAGGATTTAGTGTCAGCAACCAGCTGTTCACAAAGGCTACAAATACGTCTATGGCCTGCTGCAGCCTAAGTCCCGCCTCGGTTACAGCGTCAGCCACCACATACATTGTGATGTCGTCCGTGTATACTACAGTGTTTACGCCCGGGAAAGAGGGGATGTCGCTGAGAAGAAATTTGAGATGTGAAATTTGTCTATAAATTTCAGTGTATAGTGTTAGGAACATGCTGGTGTTAATTTTTGTATGTCTTCTCTTTTCAGGTGATAATTTAGTTGAATAAAGCTACATTCTAGCCAACCTTTGTTTGAGACCTACAAGACTTTGAGGTTCATTACAGTCAGCCACCACATACATTGTGATGTCGTCCGTGTATACTACAGTGTTTACGCCCGGGAAAGAGGGGATGTCGCTGAGAAGCAAAAAGAAGTGGAGATAGGATGGATCCCTGTGGTACTCCAGATTTAGTGTGATGCTGTGAGGACAGGCATCCGGCGACTGATACCGGAAAGGAATGTCGCATCAGGAATGCTCGTATCCATCGCAACATGCGGCCCCTGACTTCATTCTGTGCTAGCTTGTAGAGGATGCCTTCGTGTGATGCTCCCTCAAATGTGCCCTTAAGGTCAAAGTACACTGCCAACAACACTGTCTTCCCCAAAGAGCCATCTGAATCTCGTGTTCTATTGGTGTTAGGGTGTCTGTTGTTGACAAGTGCCGCCAAAAATCGTATTGGTGAGACAGAAAACATTGCTTGGATTCCAGAAGCCATGAAAGCCGGTCACACACAAGCCTCTCCATCAGCTTCCCCAGGCATGACAACAGAGAGATTGGTTGATAGGAGGAAGGCAGGCTTGGGTCCTTCTGGGGCTTGGGAATTGGAATAACAAGAGCTGTTTTCCACTCAAGCGGCAGTTCCAACATTCGGAAAGACTGGTTGAAAAGTGCAAGCAAGGCTGAGTGATGGGTATTAGGCAGATGGAATATAAGAATTGTGAACAAGGTCAGACCCCGGAGCGGAGCGGGTTCGCAGCCGATGTATGCCCCGCTTGAGTTCCCAAAGTGAGAACCGCCTATTGTAGGTCGAGTCGTCTTCACATTCAAGAGCAATAGATATCACATTCATCTTCTCTTTAGGTATGCTGCTAGTGTGTGTGCGGGTGGTGGCAAAGTGAGCAGCTAAAGTTTCTGCAGTTTCCTCTGGAGAAAGAGGTGCGTTGTCAAGGGTAAGTGGAATGGCTGCGGTGGGAAGTTTTCCTGAGACTGCCTGGAACATTTTCCAAATGTGGAAAGAGGGGTTTGTGGATTTATGTGAGAGAGAAATATTGCCCAAGACTCCTTTTTTGCAGCTTCAACTGTTGTTTTTGCTTCTTGTGTTTTCTGAGAGTACAGCCTCTTATTCAAACGTGTTGGATGGCGGTAGAAGTTCTTGCCTGCCTTCCTCCTTTCGTGCACCACCTGGGCGCAGGCAGTTGACCATCACGGGCATCCTGGGCAGTGTGGGCGAGTTGAGTCCCTAAGAGGGAAGTGGGCCTTACTGTGTTCGATCAGCGTGGAGGAGAGTGCCAGGTATGATTCTTGAGGGTTGTTGCCTCGATGGATATGTTTCTTTGAGAGAGTATTGGACCACATATGCCACTCCTGAGTGCAGGATTTGTGAGGTAGTGACAATCGCGTACAAGTCCTAATCCTTGGCAACTTTCTGGGACCAGTCTGCAGCAAAAGGGGAGTGTGATTGCTACCCAAGTCCAAGCCCGGTGAAACAGAGTATGAAGGAAAAGGAGGGGCACCAAAGAACAAGTCTAATGCTGATCCCATACCAGAGTGAGGGTCTATGTGAGTGGGATAGCCAGGAGTATTAGGCCCCTTTCACACAGGGCAGTAAATACTGCCAGCGTCCGACAGTATTTACTGCCGAACCTTAGCGGACATACGAAACGTGCACTGCTGTTCACACACGACTGCATTTACTGCGGCGTAGAATTTGACGCCTGACGCCAGCGTCTGTCCTGCTAAAACTGCGGCAGTAGATTTGTCGCGATAGTTTAGCTTGCAATGGTATTCAATGTAGTCTTTCACACTGGGCGGTTTTTGACGCCAGATCCCAGCAGACAGTGGGGGCCGTATTTTAGGTGCATAATAAACAGCACTGCTAGACTGATAGATTATAGACTGATATTGTAACATAAATATCGGTACATAAATATTGTTACATAAGCATAAAGATATACATTGTTAAATATATATTTCCTTAAAGTGATAGAGATATATTTTCCATAAAATATATAGGTATTTCCATAGAGATGTATTTACATCATTCTCGCATAGAGATATATTTTCATAAAGAAATATTGTTACATAAACATAGAGATGGACTGATGGTGCATAAAGCACTGCAAGACTGATAGATCCCAGCAGTAAAAAGCGCCTCGTGTGAAAGATTGCGCTGTAAATACTGCCGCGGCATTTTTGACGCGGCAGTATTTACTGCCCTGTGTGAAAGGGGCTTTAAGGAGCAGTAGAGGCGACTTGCTGATGGCATTGAATAGAGAGATACCAGCATAGTTTTGCTTGGCATTGGGACCACCCCACAGAGGGTGGTGGGCATTAAAGTCACCGCAGATCATTTCATTTGGCCCCACAAGTGAAATATAATGTTCAAATTCAGCCTGGGTGACAGGAGAGCAGGGGTTGTAAAATAGAAAGATTTTGGACCATGAATTCTGGTGTGCAACTTCCACCACCAGGCTCTGCAGTGCATCTGGCCTTCACGGTATGCATCCAATGCTACTGCCCTTTGTTGTACTCGCGCTCACACCAACACCAGAAGTCCCCCAAAGCCATCCCCCCTATCCTGTCGGTAGGTCACATATCCTGGGAGGCTGGGAATCGTGAAGAGTGCCTTTCCTGTAGGTGTGTTTCTGTGATGCAGACCACGGTAGGGGTTGAATGGAACAGAAACAGCTTTAGTTCAGATAGTTTTGTCATTAGCCCTTGGGCATTCCAGAGAAACACTGACTGAATGGGCATTAGGATGATGACAATTGGCTTATCAGCAAGGCAAGAAGAGGCTGGAACATTGCAGATAGTGGACTGTCAGACAAGGATAAGTATTCTGAGAGGGAGTGTAAACAGCGGATGAAAAGTGATTTGAAAAAATTTGCCAGGAGACCAACAAATGAGGACTTTGTTATGGGTTCTTCCGGTTGGAACTTGGTTGGTAACAGAGGATGCTGCAAAGTTTTGCAAACGCTGAGGCAGGAGATTGCCATGGCCTTTTGGTAAAAAGGACAACGAGGAGAGAATGCTGGATGTGGGCCCTTACATGAAGCACAGCATGGGTTGTTGGCATTGCAGTTCTGCACAACATGGCCAGGGGAGGACTCCGGAGGAGCAGCAGGCGCAAACTGCTAGTCTTCGACAGGAGATGGAACCGTGGCCAAATCTTTGGCAACCATAGCAGCGGGGCAGGGGGGCAAGGTAGGAGTGTACTTTAAGTGAGACATTATGGAAGAATACCTTGTCTGGTTTCTGGTACTGCCAAGGCGCATTCTATTGCTATGCGCATCGCTTGAAAACTGCTGTTGTTTGGATCTGCAACTACATGGCTTGGGAGTTGGGAATAGCTTTTTAACCAAGAGGATTTTATTTGCATTTTGGTTAACTGGGAGGGAAAGCTTGGCTAGGAGATCTTCTGTGCATAGTGACAAACCAGAGATTTTTTAGAATCAGTTCATTTTTAATTTCCTCATTTACCTAAGATTTAAACCAATTTCTTATAGCTTATATGATAATGCTGGTATCCAGGGTACTTTACTGGTCTACTTTTAGGACTCAAAACTTAACTTGAGGGAGAATCTAAAAAACTCTCTGCTTTGCCACTATGCGAGTTCTGTGGTGTAGCTCAGAAGGTACTTGTCCTCTATATCTGTGAAATCAAATATTACTTTCCCTTGCCCCTTGGAACATGGGTGGCTCTTTAGGGATACAAATTTTGTATTTAATTCCATTGTGTTCATAACAGTGATCTGAGTTGGTAAACTCTTTTACTTTGTTGACCAGTACTTCCCCCGTGAATAGGGCCGTGATTAGGGTGCCCTTCAAATTTTGGCTTAGGGTCTAAGGCTATCGGGTTTGATGAACTGTAGTGCTGGGCGCTGGCCAGCTTTTGAAGATTTGGGCGTAGAAGTTGAACTATGGGCCTTTTTATCTTCTCTTAGCAGAAGAAAAGTGGTAGAGGAGTGACTAGCTGGCAGTGTTTCATGCTGGGTGGGGTTGTTTGAGCTTGAGGTATGTTCTGAAGAAGTTGACAAAAGAACAGGTTTGGCATGACCGTGAAGTCTGGGCTTCTTGATCTTAGTAAAAGTTAGTATAGTATAGTATCTTTGGCATTAAATAAATAGGCCTGGATAGGCCTGTCACCAATTCTTGTACTTTTCTTGACTAGACTGGCCTTACGGACAGTAGATTTAAAATTGCTTCTAGATATCAGTTGTTCCGTAGGGTACGAGGCATTTTAAGACTGAACATATGCTCATGCATGGCCTTGTCTAGTCTGTTCTTGAACGCATTCATACTCGGAGCCTAGTCTGGAAAAGTCCTATTTTTGTCTGAAATATCGCGGCTCTAATATCATATAATTTCAGTAGGTATGAAATCTCGCGGCTCGAATGTCTGTAGACCAGTAAAGTATCTTGGATACCAGCATTATCATACTTAAGAAATTGGTTAAAATCTTGAGTAAATGAGGAAATTAAAAATGAACTGATTCTAAAAAATCTCTGGTTTGTCACTATGGTCAACAATATCTTCAGGGAGGCTGTTCCACTGCCACATGTCAGTGACTCGAAGCAAGAAGAAATGTTGTCGCGTGGATACATAGTGGCAAACCACAGCTTTTTTAGAATCAGTTCATTTTCAATTTCCTCATTTACCCAAGATTTAAACCAATTTCTTAAGTATGATGATGCTAGTATCCAGGATACTTTACTGGTCTACTTATAGGACTCAAAAATGAACTTGAGGAGTTGAGGGAGAGTCTAAAAAACTCTCTGCTTTGCCACTATGAGTTGAACTGCAGTTTTTTTAGTTTATAGCTGTGGCCCCTGGTGTTGGTTCTTGTTTCAAATTCTAGTAATCCTTCTGGGACCTTGTACAAACCATGAGTATACTTGTATACTTCAATGAGGTCACCACGCTGCACGCAGGCGACGATAACGGAGACTGGGAAGCTTCATAATCTTCAATCTTTCTTCATAAGACTTGCCCTTTAATCTTGGCAGGTCTTCCTATCACTGGTGAGTCGGAAGGGAAGCCGGCAAAATCAGAGGTGTCCATCACTGCTTCGGCGAAGATGTCATCTGTCAGGCCAGGGCCTGACAATGATTCAGCCATACTTTTCATCTTTCATGATCTTTGAGTGTTCTTCACAGTTCACACTAATTCGGTAAGCACTAGTAAATATAGAATTTGCACTGTATTTCAGATTGGTCTACACTCTACAGCACCGTGAACTTTGGTTGTTGAGCGTAAGCACCACACGTCTTGGTTTTGTCACCTTGATCGAACCTCGTCGTCCGTAACTAACTCTTCCCGAATCCCAGGCCATTTGAACATTTTTATACTGCGCAACTCTTCTTCTATCCGGTGTAGTGGAAACGGAGCAACAACTGACTTTACTCGACCGTTTTCTGCATCGTTTTTCTGATATTCAAAGTATGTAATCCAAAGTATGTAATAATAATGTAAAGTTATACATTTATTTTAAAGATTTGAAGTGACCTATAAATATTCTATTAGAAATATTTTTCTCAAATAACTTTCAAGTCGAATAAGCTGTAATCTAAATTATTCGGCCTTTTGACAGCAACGAGTGCAATTAGTTTCTCCTTCAAATCTGAGTACAAATTTAAATTCACTTATAAATCCAATACATTACGTTTGTTTTTTGCTTTGCTTATTGCTAATTGTTTGGAAAAATATTATGTTCTCTCGTGACTCATGTAATAAAGTTTCTTACACTAATAATTGCAATAAAAACAGAATTGATGTCATCTTAACATTTAAATTAACTGAACCTGGTATCATATTGTTTTCGAGGGCGTTCCGAGGGAGTGCACAACATTCTGTTTAAGGCAATCTCTGTTGCGGTAATTTTCAGTTTGGAGTCAGTCATTAGCTGTACTCCTGTAGTGTTCTTCATTCTACTTAAAGTAATTTGGCCTTTAAATACTTTACACGTCAATTCCTTTTGAGCGTGTATTATTAAGATTATACCTTATATAACTTCAACCATATTTCAAAGCTAAATGACCGTTCAGTAAATTATCTATGAATAGAACAAAGACACCTTGGAAAGGTGAGGCTTTTTTCATACTTCAACATAGCATCTATTCAGGTGATTCCTCTTGCTTATTTGTTTCCAGCTCTTGGGCTCGAAAATGAACCACGCTCTCGTTTCTACCTCTGCATCTTGCCTCTCTCTAGTAAACTGAATAACTTCAGTTATTCAGTTTTACTTTAGCACAAGTTCTACTCTAGCATCATCGTAATAAATGCCATTTAATTAAGATGAGTAATCATCAGCTAATTATTTATAATTATTAAGATGAGTTAATATTATTGAACTAACTGCTATAGTAATCTAGATCCTATGAAAAAAAACCGGCGAGTATATAAAGGTGCGTCTGGTGAAACGTATGTAGAGCATCACTATTTTAAGTCATTTCTCGACTGTTTCAGTGTTCCTCAGTGAGGCATACAATGAAGCATTATTTACGAGAACTTAGCGGATTAAGGATTCCATAATGTGGCCTTCACGAATTCTTCACTATATTCACATGATTAATAAAACATGATTCTCAATGCCGTCCTTTGTGGATTAACTCCATTGACACTTAAAATTTTTTTCACGAGCTCAAAAGTTAATTTTATTTATTAAGGAATTTGCTAAATCATTAAATACTTATTAGGAAATGCTAGTATATAGCTATAGGGACTACACCATCTACTGCAGTCATGTAAATATATGTAACAAACTAAAAGTTTGCAATATTCTTCGCATAATCACGTTAATAATGATAGAAATGTGTTTTTAATTTATATGCAGAAATATTTAATTAACACTTGGTGATTTTTAATTATGGTGAATGAAATGATATGTATAATTATAAAGAGTTTTGAAATTAGGGGTAACTGCGCTGAATTGATCAATTGGAAATTCACACATGTTCGTAGAAAATGATTCAGGTGGGTAACTCAAGGAAATATTCACTCATGGTCCCTACGAAATCAATATACCAAGATTATCACGAACTCATACCAGTACTGGCAAAATTACCGATCAACCCCAGTTTATTTGTATTCATCACTGGAAAGTTTGCAAAATACAATGATGATAAGATCGTTTATGTAAATGTCATAAGCTAATCAAATGCAGTTTATGCGAGTTTATGCTGATTATAAGATCCTTGTAATATGTAAGCTCTCTATATCGTAGAATTGTCTAGAAAGATATAGTCTAAACATAAATAGGAAGAGGCCTCTGTTATGTGCAACTTCAGATTTTTTTCCAGAGTTCAGTGCGTTGAAAAGATCGAATTTTGTTGAAGGTTTTGCTACCTTCAATAATCGACTTAATATAAATAAGCAAGCATATCGATTACAAACTTATTTATCTTGAATTAATTAGTGTAAGGAGAGTATAATAATTTTAAGATCATGGAAATTCACTAATTCATCTAATGCATTTTTAGGGAAAGTAAATGCATCAATTATAGGTACGCTCCATGTGATGTGTGATGTATTATATACGAATGATGTTTTATAATTCCGTGAGATGTGTTACTATAGTGATCGATGTGCTACGTGGGATGTTTCGAGTGTGATAAGATATAAGTGTGATGTGTTAATTATGTGTGATGTATTATGTGTGATGCGTTAAATGTGATGTGTGATGCGTTATAAGTGAGATGTGTTACGAGTGATGTGATACGTGCGATGTATTATATATACGAAGGGAGCTGCCTAATTTTACTATAGTTGCTCTATATAATTAACTGGTCTGCGTGTATATAGATGTGTCCGGGTGTGGTGATGTATAATATGTATATACTTAAGCACAGTCTATCAGTTTATGTACCATTTACAGTACGTCTAAATTGCGTGTACAATCAACGCACGATTTTTATTGAGTTATCTCTGACTCTCCGTGTTTAAATTGTTCCTTATTTTCATTAAATTAAAATAGAACCGAAGTTTAAAGGTTAAATAATGCACAGAGAAATAACATCAAGTGTTACTCAGAACGAAGTATAGCGTTTTGTGTTACCGAATTAATTATATTCTAAGCTTATCGGCATTAAAACAGTAATTTAAAAGCATTTAAAGCAATGATTGTGCAATGATGAATACAATATATCCTATACATTATATATATCTTCTCGATGCCGCAGCCACGACATTAATTCGGTGCATGAGGGAGTGCATGTGGCATGTGTTATTACATTAGTTCTATTAACAATTATTATCTCTTATTAATAACAGCTAATAAATTTTCAACTGCATATAGTGGTTATTATACGTATACAAATTATACTTTAATAGTTTGAGGGCGCAAGATGCTCAGAAATAAATGTCAAATTACCCCCAGATAAAAAATGAGACGAAAGCTTAGCTTTTTGGCCGAGTTTTGACACACAAACTAAATTAATTTACTTTTGAATTATTCTATGTTGCTCTGCAGAGCATGAGAATGAAGTGGTTAGGCTTTAATAATATTTTTAGTGAGTCAAACAAATGCAATTCAAGGTGTAAATAAGGGATGAAGGTATGCGTAGAATATGGCACTTCAGGGAGAGTAAATTTATATTTATATATTTATTTATTTTTTCACAGTTTATAATGAAAATTTCAAACACATCCTCTGCGCTGTGTCACGTACAACATTTACACTATTATACTGTATTTCAGCGCTTATAGGGAACGCTTTTATAAGTCTTCGTGAAAGACTTAAATTACAACATATTTATTGTAGATGACGTAGAAAGCAGGAATATTTATTCTTTATTTTAATATTTATTATTAGTATAAGATAAATCTAATAAAGAAAATTTGGAATTTGGTGGTTAATATGCAAAAGAGGAATGTATGAATATTCTGTATTGTAGAAATTATAAGTAAACCTGTATTACTAATATTAAAGAGGAATGTATGAATATTCTGTAATTTCTGTATTGTAGATATAATATGTAAAACGTTATTACTAATATTATAACATTAAGTAATGCATCTTTGTTTGCTGTATTAGCAGGAGCCTGCTTCGCTGCTAATCAGAAATCTCCAACTTAAATATAGTGGATCCCTGAATTTCCTAAACGAAAAATAACCACGAAACAAAGAAACCGCATTTCCCTAACAGCTTCGTAAACACATATGCGTAAATATACATATAAGCGTGAATATAATCACTGTTATACCTGCATCGTATAGATGCGAGGATAAAAACAAGCGCTTCAGAGTTTCAGTTTCGTAATTCAACGAAGTTCGTTGCAGGAATTTCTTGCTAAAGAAGAGTCGCTGCTTCTCGCTCACTTCAATTATTCTTAAGTCTTGTGTTCTGCTGCTGCTTGCCTCGCATTGCTGCTCCTCGAGCAGTTTTGCTTCACGTAAAATTTTCTGTTTTGGCGGCTGCAGATGAAGCTGGATCATCGATTGGGGGAGGAGCCTGGCTCAGGGGGAGGGGCTCGTCATCTTGGGGGCGGGGCGTATCTTCTGGAGGAGGAGTTAAGATTCCGCGAGAAATGTTCACGACTGAAGAACACAAACATACGTATTCTTCTTTGTTGATAAGTTTCAATTTACGTTTTATTCAATTTTCTTGTACATGAAATAATACATTTTAGTTCTTGTACCGCCACACTGATGACTATCGTTTTTCTCACGTAAAATTTGACTCCGATTGAGAGTTTCTTCGGGGTAATCTTTAGGGTAAGTTTCTTGTGGAGTTTTTCGCGCCAAAACTCAGGCGTAGGCCGAGAACAAAGCCTATTGAGGGGCGTGGCATCGAGACGCCCCGCCCTGAAGCCTGTGAAGATTTTTTGGTGGGCCTCCACAATAGGCTGTCATGATTGGCCGAATGATTTTATTTCTTGAAGGGCTTCTATTATGGAGGTCTGCTATTGGGCAAGTTTTTTAGAAGGTGCTGACGCAGCACAAATGCCAGCTTGCTATTGGCCAAGCTATCTCATAAGATAAAACTTAGCGGTTGGTTTTTAAGGAGAAACTTCCTTCTCATTGGCCAAGCTGTGCTCCAAGCTTCATTTTTGAGCAGAGATTTTTTATTTTGGCAATTCTCTTGTTCTCATCTCCTTTCTGGGAGCTGCTTAGAAGCTCTCTACATATTTATTGCTCAGAAATGTCTACAAATAGTGAACTCTATTGCACTGAGCGCTCACAAAATAGTGAGCGGTTCCGCTCGAAAATATATACGAAATAGAATTCTATTTCGAAAGTCCTTCGTAAAGCGGACAGGTGTACGAGTTTGTTCAATATTCATGACATGATAAAGTTTGAACACATTTTGCCTATTTTAGCCTAATCTGTTTCCGACACTCTCGGTTAAACCTTAAAAACACGAATGAATAAATCACAAATTATCCTAACTATTATTTCACTATCTAATGTAAATAATTACAAACGAATTTATTACTAGTTAATATTATTTTCCTCTGCGCGAACATAGTTAAATTTAAGGCGTAAACACCGTAGAGTTCGGAACAAGGATCGTAGAAATTTCCGAGCTACTCCCGTAGACTGAGAACATTTGCCATGTGGCGGCCGCTAATATATAGTAGAAAGATATACGTATATTAATTTATATTATATAGTTGAAATATTTTTTTGATGATATATATTTATTATATATATAGTTGTAAGAAATATCTCATTTCTATCAACATCGGCTTGATGTAATAAAACTTCTAATGCATTACTATATTAATGAAAAATTCGATCATGATCCATATCAACTACAGGATTATTATATATAAACGGTTGAACGAACATTTTAAGGACTTATTCTATTGTAGCTTATATAGGTATTAAATTGATGTAATTTCTTCTATTGAGATATTCCGATAACATCAATAAAAAAAATTTGATCTCAGTTCTGCACGAGGAATGTCAGAAATGCAGATATAAAATTCATTTTTTTTTATTTACTAATCAGTCAGGTGTTCATTAACATGAATATTATAACATGCATGTATTCATAGCTAATAATAATAATAATAATAATAATAATAATAATAATAATAATAATAATAATAATAATAATCTATTTTTGCTTTTAAATTCTTGATAGACTTGCAATTTAAGCAATCAAGTGATCTTAATCCTTAAAAATAATCGGACACATATATATTTATAATATTTTTGTTATGTGGATAGGATAATAATATACGTGTTAATGCTATTTCACAATGACATGCACGTTATACGTACGTACGTCGTGAACACGTTTCGTGAACATGCAAGAAAGATTATCGCCAATACAAAATTTTCTTCGAAAATTTGTATGGTTAGATAATTAACCCAAGTTTTACTTGGATAGAATTATATACGAGAGTTGTACGTGCTCAAAGCTTATAGTTACTGTGATGCAAAAGAATATTATGTTAGCTAACTATATAGTTAGGGATCTATTATAGTTCTATATGGTTAATGCAGTTTAATTTATGAAAACAAAACTTCTAAGAAAAAATTCTTAGAATTTCTTCAGTCTTAGAATTTCTTCTAAGATTTGAGCTTTGCGAGTCCAGTAAGAGTTCAAAGAAATGCAATATTGTGTATTGTATAAAATACTATATTTATTTCATTAGTCTGCATATATACATCGAAATCACAATTTGAAAGCAAGAAAGCAATAAAATTTTAAATTAAATTAATCGAACGTGTTTCCGGATATTTACCGAGACAGGAAGATATAATACAGTAGGCTTATATATTTAGTTTTTTTAGCTTTAGTTCCTGTTATCTGTAATAATTTAAGCGATTTAAGAAACGTTGTGATAGCAACAATAGATTTAAGCATTATACCACATTTGTGGTAATACGAAAATCTAGTACAGTGTTATACACAATATCATATACAATATTGTATAATGTGAGAAATATTAGGCAATATTTACCTACATTTCCGTTACCTATAACATTGTGAACTTGCCTCCATCGGTCCCGTAGGACAAACTAAGCAAATGCAAATTTTCCTCTTGTCATTGGCCAAACTCTGCCACGCATCAATATAGGATAAATATGATTCAAAATAAGTTAATAATAATTTACATATATAACGTTATATTATCATATGATATGCAAATCTATTTTTTCACATGACCTAATTTTTTTCCACCATCTCATGTAGTTGGAGTTCTTATAACGGCCATTGGGAATCTTTTTCTATATGACAATTAATATCTATAAAGTTTTCATGAAGGCAAAGGCATCCCATTTCATATATTGACTTGGTCACTCTGTATGGAACACATGACTGAACTTGACGTCAGTTTATAATGTTCATTCATTCACGTGACAGTGTGACAGACGCTTCATGTTGTCAAACATGCCACAATGTTGGTTAATATCTGCTGTTGTATATAACATTAGATATTTCATGTTTAATCCAAGAATTAACGTACGTATAACCTAGTAAATTTAGCTGCCTGATCCGGCTAAGGCACTTCTATAAACCGTTGCACAATTTTTTCTTTACATACTCGCCGAAAATGAAAAAAAGCTACAACGTTCAAATCCGAAAACATTGTTAGGCGACGTTTGTCATACGCGTTTGTTTAGAGTAAAAAATAAGAGTCTTAACGAAAGGGACATGTGATGATAGCGGCCAAGTTATAGGAATCATTGCCATTAAGAGCAATGATTACGTACGAAACGCGCTCTTATTAAAAGCCACCCCGGGCATCCCTGGCATTAAGAGCAATAATGCGCACTCGCCGTGCGTGTGCGTGGTGTTCACGCGTCACGCGTTCCCACATACGCACGTCTCAGTACGCCATTGCTCAGGATGCGTATTTTCTCAAGCTTTACGCCCGTCTTTCTTCCAGACACCGGCGTCTACAAACTCTCTTTGTGTGAAGTTTGTGTGGTGCTGCTGAGTGTGTGTGCTGTGTGTGCTCCTGTGTTGTGTGAGCCCGCTGACTTGCTTCGCCACGCATCATGTATACTGTGTGTATCTGTGTGGATTATCGCGAGTGTTGTACCGTGCAATTATTCTTATTAACGATTTAGATGCGTGCATGTATATTAGTGTGAGAGATGGAGGCCATCTTCAGACATGTGCAGTATTATACATTGTATACATCATACAAATCAGCTCTGCAAACTGCGCACGTCACCACTATAATTCGTATTATACAATTATATTTTTCCATATTATATCACTCATATTACATCACCCATATTACATCACCCATATTTCGTCACCCATATCACGTCACCCATATTACGTCACCCATATTACGTTACCCATATTACGTCACCCATATTACGTCACCCATATCACGTCACCCATATTACGTTACCCATATTACATCCCCCATATTACGTCACCCATATCACGTCACCCATATTACAACCCCCATATTACATCCCCCATATTACGTCACCCATATCACGTCACCCATATCACGTCACCCATATCACATCACCCATATCACGTCACCCATATCACGTCACCCATATCACATCACCCATATCACGTCACCCATATCACGTCACCCATATCAC